>NC_047523.1:34306913-34606913 GCF_902827115.2 Pseudochaenichthys georgianus | reverse complement strand
CTCATACAAAGGTCTACGAATACCTTATTATTCTCCATGACCTGCGGTCAACTATACAGCATAAAGGACTATTACAGCAACATCAAGTCAAATTCCTCGTGTAAACCTACCTGGTAATAAACCTGTTTCTGATTCCGATTATTACATGTCACTTGTTAGACACTTTTATCCAAAGCGACTTATATACACTCAATACTGTGGGCATTCTCCACAGGAGCAATTTGGGGTGAAGTGTCTTGCCCAAGGACACAGCGGCATCCTGCCTGCAGTGGGGATGAAACCTTTTTCAATAACAGACTGCTTACATGACCATTGCAAAGTAGGATCAAGGGACTATGTGCAGTCATATGAATCCAAGGATAACGTTGCATACGTTTTGATTATTCACTTTTATATTTGTGTAGGGTATGAAACCTTGAATTCATGATGGCTTATCTGTCCGCAATACTGAAGAAAAAAACCATTGCAAGAGAAGGACAGAGGTTAAAAGATAGAGCGCTGAACTTCAGAGAGATCAACAGAAGAAGGCGGACAGAAAGTAAACACTATACTTATGGGCTCTGGCATTGTGTAAGGACTTGTTAGTGGAAAATAAAATGTGAAAAGACTCGAACCTTGATCAGTGCAGCCGTCATGTTATGTTAGGCTGTTGTTGCCGCAGTTCGAGGCGTTACAAATAGGTAGAACGGACCATTTTTTTCTTATAATTGGTCTATAAAATACTTTTTGATCAATGTTGTGAGTCAAGTTGTAGGTTTATTTAGTATGTTGCTGTGTAATAAGCGGGATAATGTGCAACGAGGTGGCCATTGATGAAAAAAGAACACTAACAGGGTGATAATGGAGCTGGATTCAATGCACATTATCCCTTTCATAAGGCACAGGGGAAGAGCAACTCACTGCACAAAGAAAATGTATCTTAAAACCAAAATAAGCATAAACTGATCACATAATGAGCATTCAAATATGTATATTATATAGCCTAAGGTGTGTTTTAGATTGATAGATAAAGACATTAATGGAGGAAATGTCACAAAGGTGGTGCAAATACTTTGTACTCATGCAGGGCGTGACCCAGCCCTTTGTCTGAGTCGGTGAAAACAAAGTATTGTTCTGACACTTGAGGTGGATTTCTACAGCACAATGCGAGCGGAACAGGAAGAACAGTATATAAATAATGAATACAGCCGTGGTTGTGATTGTGTTTGAAGCAGAAGCTGTAAGTGCAGCTCTTTACGCTCTGCACAGTGCTGACATGACAGATTTGCATAGTTCCTCTCTGGTTTCCAGCTTTTGAAGAGCTTACCCATAGTGTGTGTAAATCCATGGAAACCACATCCAAGATGCAGGTTTCTCTTGGAGAAAGGAAGCATGTAGCGAGCGCAGATATGGGACCAAGGACATGAAATATAGTGCTTAGTTTAATCTTTTACCTCTATTGAAATTCTTCACCATACTTTTGTTGAGCTAAGCCAATCTCTCACTGACTCACCACGAGTCAGTTTCACCGCCATTGTTAGAATGAAATTAGTAAGTTTACTCAAATACTGTACCTAAATACAATATTAAAGGTACCTGTTCTTTACCTTAGTATTTCAATGTTCTGCTTCTTGCTTCTACTCAGCTTCAAGCCAATATTACTCATATCTGACCGCTTTTGTTACTTTACATATAGATACTTAGCTCATATAAAATATAAATCAACTGATAAATGAAGATTGTCATATAATTATTGGATAACATATTCAGCAGCTATATATAAAGTATTTAAAATCAGCTCTACCTTTACTGTGATGAACACATGTATGCATGAATAATCATATTCCAGTAATATGATATATTCATTTGAAATGAACAATTACACCGTAATTGGTGAAAATCTGCAATAATAAAATAAGCCAAACCCACATGTTATTCGCAGCCTTTCGTTAAAGCAGCTCTTTAAAGGGGACCTATCATGCAAAATGCACTTGTTGATGTCTTTTATATATATAAATATGTGTCCCCGGTGTGTCAGGGAACTCACAGTGTAAGAAAACAAAACTCTCTCTCTTTTGCATTTAATCACAGGAGCATTAAGCTGAATCTGCCGTCTCAAATGCGTGTTGGTATTTTGAGAAAAACACATATTCATGTTTTTTAAATATTTGTATATACATGTATCTGAGACCCATAATATAAGCCTATAAATAGCATAATAGGAGACCTTTAAGTAAACGCTGTGCATTTCTTGTTACGTTTGTGAACATGTTTTGTCATTAGCATGTGTTTTGGCATATAGGTGTTTTTTTAAACAATCGTTGTTGAAACTGCAGCACGTTTCTCCTAATACAAATCTTTCGGCCGTTGTAATGTGTTTGCACAATACTTGAATTTAATTGAATATTACTGAAGTACGTTTTTCAATGCAGGACTTTTACTTAAAAAATAGTATTGCTTATTTTCTAATCTGAGTAAATATCAGTGCTTTTTCAACCACGGACTGCACCTTTGATTATCGCACGGAACAAAAAATATGATTTGCTCTCTATAAGGCTGAAACACAAAGTTCATATTAACATAAACTCCAAAGAGGCAGAATAGTTTTCAAAGATGTGTGCTCCTAGAGTCACTGAGAGTTGTTTTATGCAAGAGTTGATTGATGGAAATACTCTCAGTGTTCCTGGACTCTTCCCAGAGATCCACCTTAACTCGTCCCCTCTGGCCGGCAGTGTATCACCAAAGTCTTCAGGTGGTTTCAGCATCGTTCTTCCAGCTCATTGACCTTTGTTTGCAGTTAGTTTTTTCCACTCTTTAATATCTGTGAGGCAGTTGTCCAGATTCACGGTCAGAGGAATCGATCCTCAGCTGTAAACATTGATTTCTGTCGGGGTTTTGCCGTGAATTCATAAGTGTTACCAAGTTCTGTTCAAGCGAGTCAAATCGTTTATGGATGGATTGGAGATCTTTATTCCCACATGTAGTTCCTGTGAGCAGAAATACTGCATCCAGTTATCTTTGTCGCCATCAATTAGCATGTTGCATTGAAGGCTACTGAGCACACGACAAGCACTAAATGCTGCATTACATTCAGTGCCAAAGTTAATACTAAAAACACATCAATTGTGTTAATACATCACACTTTAAACACCATATACTCCAAGTGCATCACAGTAAAACCTTGTAACTGTAGAAATATAGTATTTTAACCTAATATTTAAATGTTAATACTGTTGTGGAATAACTCGTTTCTTACAATTTATTCACAATTTGTCATCATTACCACCTCTTTCAAATACTGCCTTAGGAGCTACAGTATATACATTGGTTTATTCATTAACAGTTAAACATGACTTTTCTTGTTGTTAATGTTAATTGTAAATTAACCTTTTATTTTGTATAATTATCAAGGTAATTATCGAAGTTTTTTATGCTTTTATTTTGAATGCAGCTTTGGGTCTATTGGAGACAGGTGGTGGTGGGATCAGCGCACCAGAATGAGCAAATGTTTTTTTACCGGGGTACGCCACGAGGAGAGCCAGAGGAAAGGCTGCAGGGCAAGATTAATAAAGCCTTTGTTTATTATACTGTTTAATATTGGATCATCAGAATAAAATGCATGAAACCACGCTCTTGTCCGGACCATTTTGGATAATTTCACTATCAGGTGCCTTCTTTTTTGAGCAAATGTTCTGAATTACTTCTTTATTTTGTTCTGCTACCTCGCCACTGATTGTATAGAATGTTGTACTTATTTGCTTGTATACAAGGGTGTTTGACTTTTTATTTCAGTCTCTTTTTCATTTAGCCTTGTATCTGCACTGTTTGTTGCTGTAACTCTGTAATGCGTTACACATGACTAAGAGTCTCCTCATAAGGATTTGCTGACATCATAATAGGTGAAAAGAATGTGAGTTAATTTGTAATGCATCAGCAGAGGGGATTTGGTTTTATTTCCAACAATGAAACAGGTGGAGAAAAGGCTTAAATGTGGCTTGTTACAGTAAGTAGTTTAGTGTCCTGTTATGTTACCTTAAGAGCCACAATCTGCTTACATTGACTGCTCAATCCACTCAGGCCATTGCCTTAACCATGATTACCAGTTAGTACTTTACAATGCCTGCTTACCAATTGGTTCATTCAGGATAATAGCATACTAGTTTCAAGCTAATTGCTGCCAAATGCAATACTGCTGCAATTTCCTTTAATTGTGTCCGCATTAACTTTCACTTCCACTTTTTTTAATGTCTATATTTCACCTACTAGAAATGGGGATGCAGGGCGAAATGTGGAGAAAGAAGTGATAAATGAAATGAGATCTCAGTGAAAATAAGACATCCTTCCCTCAGAAGCGTCATCTCAGGGAATTGTAAAAGGTCTGCACAATAATACAAAGGTTTTAAACATTGCACAATAGGATATCATCATCTTCTTAAAATAATTGTCCTCCTACACTTTGAAAAATGAAACAAAATCAGCCTCTGCATGATACTGCTTTAAAAAAGATATTGTTCATGTCTTTTATATTAACAATTTAATAATCCAGGGGGCTATTAGAATGTGTCATAATGTGTAGAAATAATTGATAAGCCTAAATGTTTCAGTGGGATGAAAGGCAATTATGTAGCTCACTTCAATAGTTCCTGCCTGGCCCACAGTTATTAATTTGCCGCATCACATACTGAATGGAAAAATGACACCGATTGACAATTAATATGTATGCATTACTGAAAAGCAAAAATTGATGAGACATTTTGCGAGGATAAGGAACAAAGACCACCTTATTTGAATAGTATAAAAGTGGAGGTCAGGAAGAGGAACGAAGAGGGGGGCAGTGTCCAGAAACATCTTGATGAGATTCCTGCTCTATCACGCCCCCGGGGTTTGAATCCAGGACCTCCTCGATGTGAGGCGACGGTGCAAAACTGCTGAGTCATCTGCTGAGATGGGGAGAGAGTAAAGAACAGCGTTTGGGGGTGAGGGTCGTGAGAGAAAGGGGTAAACCACACATAGGTCTGTGCAGGTGACTGAATTAGTGTGGCACAGGTGGTAGAATTAATGAGGCGCGGGTGATTGAATTAGTGAGAGAGAGCAGTGTGGTCCTGTTCCTGAACCTTTGTAGTAACACACTTATTTGAAGGCTCTACCTCCGCTGAGAGCCTTTTCTAACCTTTATTACTCGCTGACACAACATAAAAACAATTAAAACAGAAATAAAAAGGTGCAGATAAAGGTTTTTGGCTCAGATGAGGCCATATCCGCCCAGATGTTTGATCCGAAGGGCTCCAGTAGTTGTGGGTCCTAGGGGTTTCCCCACTGTAGACCCATGTCCTGCATTGCTATTTGGAGGAAGAAAAATAAAACTGCGTCTAAAACGTGACTTTTTCTCCGCAAATACTAAAATCCCCAAATGTTCTCCCACTCACTCCCCCCTGCTGAGACACCTCCATTGGACTCCTTTGTTTAGTGACACGACTATGTAACACTTGCGCTTAATTTGGCTTGCGCTCTGACATATTGTACGTGTACGTAAGGGGCATGACATCTCTAAGCCATTGATCAATCACAACAGCCTGGCTCTGGTTTCAGGTATGAAATATGAACAAAAATGAACCTGAAAATGAGCATACTAGGGCCCCTTTAACTCTCACTTAATTGAAACAAATACAGTGCCTCTGAATGGTATCAGGCACCAGGATCAGGGATGTCTTTTGGTGCTAGGGAAAGAAAAAAGCATCAATATTTCAATAGTTGAAATACTGGTATGTTTTAAGGTTGTGATGTTGCTTGATGTTGAGGAATGCATGAACTGTTCCATACATACACTAAGGCCCCGTCCACACGGAAACGATATCAGTTGTATCCGCTAACGTTCTCTATCGTATAGACGGTTCGTCCACACGAGGCCAAAACGGAGCCGCGGATTCGGAGCCCGAACTTTGATAACGGCTCCCAAAGTGGGTAGGTCTGTGGACGAAACGCTTGTGGCTCTGTGTGTACGGCCTATACGATAATTTCGTGAAAACGATGACGCCATAGCCCTGCCTCTCCCCACCTCTCCTGCTCACCCCCGCTTCATTGTTGATGCGTTTCGCCAACAACAACAACAATGGCGGATCACAGGGTTGCGTTTGTGCTCCAGACGCTACTGACCATGATACAGATTTTAGTGCAAAATCTACAGCTCCTCTACCACAATCATCAGCAACAATAATAATATAATAATAATAATAATAATAATAATAATAATCGTCTTATTCGCTGCTTTTGGTGTATTTTGTGGTGGCAGTACAGCGCCACTTACAGGCCCGGCATATGTACTACAGCGTCTCCAGCGTTTTCGTGTGGACGGAATACTTTTTTGAAAACGACTTCCGTGTGGACGGGGGCCTAAAAGATACACACACATACTGGTATGTATGTGCTCTGGGGACCAAGTTTCAGATCATCACTTGCGGGGACCACACAAACACACACACAAACACACAGTGACAGACTAAATGTCAAGTCACAGTTGATAGATTTGGTCAGACTCTAGGGCCTCATTTATAAACGTAGCGTACGCTCAAAAGAAAGCATACGCCAGTTTCTAAGCAATCTTTACGATTTATAAAAAACAAACTTGATGGGAAAATGTGCGGTCCTCCACGCACACTCCGACCCATCCGCGGTACGCACAAAAACGGGAGAGACAAGAAACTGCGACACCATTGGCAGAAGGAAGAATGGAGAGAAATATGTGGAAATAATACCATTAATAAAATGGATTAAAGCCAATCTTAAAATTATTAAACAAACGCCTGTTTGCGACTCCTCAGTGCACACAAAAACATAACTTGTAGAAATAAATAAATACGGAAATGTTATTGATCACCCCTCGATTATGTTATCTTGTTAAGAAATGTTTTCTCATAAATGATGCGGTAAGCAGGAGGACATAATTACTTTAAACTGATGCCGTTTTGCTTTTCTCTAGGTTGTAGATACGAGCATGGTTTATATACTATCATGTTTAATCATGTCATGTTTAATCATGTTTAATCATGCCATTCGCCAAGACTTGATAAGTCGCTTGTAAAACACCTCCTGTGTATGAAAACTAAGAACACCATATTTGGTCAATTGTACAGCTAATATAACACAACACATTTGTTTTATTTCCTTTAACTGGTGGATATAGAGTTCACTTGCACAGGCTGCAGTGGAGACGCTGCGCACAGCTGATTGACAGCTGGAACGCAAACCATGAAAACAATTCAGATCCAGTCGTCAGGACTCCACTCCGGAGGGATTCCCTGATCATTTCTTACAGTTTTTCCTCAAGGGGGTGTCTCCTGTCCCCTGTACAAACACACTGACACACTGCCTGAGGAAAGTTAGGCTATGTGTATATTTTTTGTCATTAACTTTTTTCGGATCACTTATTTATACTGAACAAAAATATAAATGCAACACTTTTGTTTTTGCTCCCATTTTTCATGAGATGAACTCAAAGATCTAAAACATTTTCTATATACACAAAATAACCATTTTTCTCAAATATTGTTCACAAATCTGAAAAAATCTGTGATAGTGAGCACTTCTCCTTTGCCGAGATAATCCATCCCACCTCACAGGTGTGGCATATCAAGATGATTAGACAGCATGATTATTGCACAGGTGTGCCTTAGGCTGGCCACAATAAAAGGCCACTCTGAAACGTGCAGTTTTATCACACAGCACAATGCCACAGATGTCGCAAGTTTTGAGGGAGCGTGCAATTGGCAAGCTGACAGCAGGAATGTCCACCAGAGCTGTTGCCCGTGAATTGAATGTTAATTTCTCTACCATAAGCCGTCTCCAAAAGCATTTCAGAGAATTTGGCAGTACATCCAACCGGCCTCACAACCGCAGACCACGTGTAACCACACCAGCCCAGGACCTCCACATCCAGCATGTTCACCTCCAAGATCGTCTGAGACCAGCCACTCGGACAGCTGCTGCAACAATCGGTTTGCATAACCAACGAATTTCTGCACAAACTGTCAGAAACCGTCTCAGGGAAGCTCATCTGCATGCTCGTCGTCCTCATCGGGGTCTCGACCTGACTCCGGTTCGTCGTCATAACCGACTTGAGTGGGCAAATGCTCACATTCGATGGTGTCTGGCACGTTGGAGAGGTGTTCTCTTCACGGATGAATCCCGGTTTTCACTGTTCAGGGCAGATGGCAGACAGCGTGTGTGGCGTCGTGTGGTTGAGCGGTTTTCTGATGTCAATGTTGTGAATCGAGTGGCCCATGGTGGTGGTGGGGTTATGGTATGGGCAGGCGTATGGTATGGGGGCGTATGGTATGGGGGCGTATGGTATGGGCAGGTGTATGTTATGGACGACGAACACAGGTGCATTTTATTGATGGCATTGTGAATGCACAGAGATACCGTGACGAGATCCTGAGGCCCATTATTGTGCCATTGATCCACGACCATCACCTCATGTTGCAGCATGATAATGCACGGCCCGATGTTGCAAGGATCTGTACACAATTCCTGGAGGTTGAAAACATCCCAGTTCTTGCATGGCCAGCATACTCACCGGACATGTCACCCATTGAGCATGTTTGGGATGCTCTGGATCGGCGTATACGACAGCGTATTCCAGTTCCTGCCAATATCCAGCAACTTCGCACAGCCATTGAAGAGGAGTGGACCAACATTCCACAGGCCACAATCATCAACCTGATCAACTCTATGTGAAGGAGATGTGTTGCACTGCGTGAGGCAAATGGTGGTCACACCAGATACTGACTGGTTTTCGGACCCCCCCAGACTCCCCCAATAAAGCAAAACTGCACGTTTCAGAGTGGCCTTTTATTGTGGCCAGCCTAAGGCACACCTGTGCAATAATCATGCTGTCTAATCAGCATCTTGATATGCCACACCTGTGAGGTGGGATGGATTATCTCGGCAAAGGAGAAGTGCTCACTATCACAGATTTTTTCAGATTGGTGAACAATATTTGAGAGAAATGGTTATTTTGTGTATATAGAAAATATTTTAGATCTTTGAGTTCATCTCATGAAAAATGGGAGCAAAAACAAAAGTGTTGCATTTATATTTTTGTTCAGTGTATTTATTTTGGTGACGATCCGACCTCCATGCTGCTACTCTGGTTCAAACTGCATCCACCAAACAATATGATTTATCTCGACCTCCCCAAAATAACCAAAATCTGACACGGTGTGAAGTCTTTTTTAGCTCTTCTGTCATCATTTCCTGCGATCTTCTTCTTGCAGTCAGTCAAAATTAATATTAATACAGGGCGTTTCTTTGACTATTTAGGCAAATATGGGCGTTACGTGAAGCTCGCAAAAGCTGCGCCACATTTCGAGTTGGTTGTGATTTATAAAGGGAAACCGGCGTAGGACGTGCGTAGGCAGTGTTTTATAAATCGGAATATTTCTGTGCGTATTTATTTGCTTTGTCCTACGTAAGCCACCTTCCCAAGTGAATCCTATGCAAAGCTTTATAAATGAGGCCCCTGATAGGCCGATAATACCCACAAACACACACACACACACACACACACACACACACACACACACACCTTTCATACATGCATTAATGAGACATCAGAGCTAGCGAGTTGCTATTGGAATGGTGTCCCAACAGATGCCTGTTTTGGTGTCTTGCTCAAGGGCACCTTGGAAGGGCACAGGAGGCAAATTGATAAATCCCACGCTAGTCCATTCTGCATATTACGTTTCAAGGAAATGAACCGACAACCCGCCAGTTCCCAAACCTACAGCTAAAACCCAAGCTAAGTGGGTTGTACCTTGTTTGAATAGTCATTGCACTGATTCACTTAGTGATTTGATCCAATTCAACTATTAATAAAACCTTGTTCCTAGATGTTTAATGAAATGCATTTTTTCTCGTCACGTTTCCTGTCTCCATGGGCTTTTTCTGTGAAACAACTGAACCTTTTCTATGCACTTCAGGCGGAGAAGCATTCATAAATCATCTTCTGATTTTGAAATGGCTCCATTTATGAGTTGTTTGGTGCAGCTGCTTTGATGTGAGAGGCATGAGCTGTTCTGGGGGGAGGCCAGACAATAACGGCTTCAGTGTCAAAGTGCAAGTGAGATAAATGACTCAGGAGCATCTGCTGTTAAACTGTCCTCTCACTGTCGCTGGGTCAGGGACATTTCCTCTGCTTCGGTCACACTGACGAGGCAAATGTGTTTCTAGGTTAGCAACGATATTTCTCTCTGGGTAAAAGTTACTTTCCTTCTTAAATCCCTTTCAGTACTAAAATATAACTCTCTATTTAATTTACTCACTTGCAACCAGCCACTGCCAGATCCGACTCTATTATTTCTTCCAAGTTGGTAACAAAATTGCTATGACCAATGGGGATAAAATAAAATGAAACCCGGGTAAAAAAGCAAGGTAATCAAAACAAATGCAGACACAAACAACTATCCACCAACTGAGGAGAGATATGTTGTTTTATAGTAAGTTGATAGAATTGCGAGAAGCGCTGTAAAGAGAGTGCATTCAGGACTTAATCACCAACTGGGGAGAAACAATTTCATATGAATGCTAATGTTGCTCCTTGTCCGCTGTGTGTATAAATGGGCAATTGTTCGCTGACATGTCAACGTAATAAGGCAATAATATATCTGGGATGTCTGCCTGTCAGCTTGTGTGGGAGTACTAGTGCCCCCACATGGCCAAAAACCCATTAATGCAGCTGTAAAGGTGCCCCTGTGGAGCTTATCTTGTAAACAAACAACAGAAAAGTTCTTGTTTACCTGATCTGTGAATCTCCTTGTGGTCTAACAAGCGTGTTGAATGTATCCCTTACCTCATGAAACATTAGCAGTGTCTATTTCTAAAAGCCTGCACTGTTTATACCCATGTTAGTTTGTTAGCAGTCTTTTTCTCCATCTTTCTGCTGCAATATGCTAAAGTTTTAGTTTGTTGTACTCCAGCTTTATTTTTAATGGAACTGTTTCATTTCCATCGAGAATACTCCAAACACTTCAACAATGAGTCTTTTACTTCTGAAGCCCTTGACACAGAAATAAGACCCCATTCTTCAGCACTCCATTAGGCACTGCATGAAGCACTATAAAAACAGTGTTGCTTAATGGCATTTTACGTCAAGTGGTATGTTCTTTTTCTCCCCGAGAACATATTGATTGCAGTTTATGATGAGTTTTAAAACTTGACATAATAGTGGCTTCAGTTTTCCAAAGGACTAGTGTGTTGTGATGGCTTTTATTTATGTAGATAAAAGCCCAGTGTGGTGGTTCAACCCAGTCTCACGACATTTGGTGTTATAGTCACAACATTTAATCTATTGATTCGTGTTCATCAACACGATTTCCCCCTTTTTTTGTGTCACACAGAACAATTTTAAAAGCAATGTATTTATATTGGTAGTATGTTTCGTGCCTGCTGTGTAGTGTTGTCACGATACCAACATTTTGGTTTCGATACCGATACCAAGTCAAGAATTGCGATTCCGATTCTTTTTCGATACTTTTCTTAAAAAAAGGGAAACAGTCTTAAATGTAATTATTGTGTTTTATTTCACACGAGAACCATAACCATAACACAAACTTTTAAACAATGAGAAAAATAAACAAAATAAATGACAAGAATTCGTATTAAATAAAATTAAGCATCATCTCAAACAACTTTTTTGTTTTATAAAATCTAATTTTTTTTATATTATATTAACATGTAATAGTACAGTAATATAAATAATTATTGACAACATGTATATTGCAGATGTTAGCCACATTGGTAAGTTAGCTAAAAAGATATTAGACAGTTATCATTGCCATTAATTGCCTCGTCAAACTACGAAAACGTTCGTTTGTCACAAAATAAATTACACTTGTTTGACTTAGATTTGAGGGCTTGAGCATGATGTAATTATGTTATCTATTACATTCGCTAACCTGTCTGTCTTTACATTCTTTAAATAGCTCTGGATTCCGGTCGGCGGGATGCTTAGCCAAGTCTGATGTGTTGGCTCCCTTGGTTTGCAGGGATCTAAAACATTTCTCACAGACAGGCCTCTTGGTGTCCGTAGGCTTGCCCTCACTGTCAGAGATATAGCTCTTGAGCGTGCTTGAGAGGGGCGGGACTGCAGGCACGGCTGCAGTGCAGGGAGTGGAAGCAGAGCGCTGAACACACACAGCTCTTATTAAAATGGCGCTTTCTCACCGGAGTACTTTTCCCCGTCATTCTTAAAGTACTGATAATAATGAAACGGAGGAATCGTACCGTTTTTAACGGCAGGGTATCGCGGTACCTTTCAAGTATCGGTACACCATGCAACACTACTGCTGTGTGGTTCATAAAAACATGTTCTTACTCATTATCAAGCCACGATTATTGTTTTTATTTTAAATCGTATAATGTCGGACTTATTTTGCCATGCGTGAGGAAAATAAATGGGGCTCAGAGCCTCAGAATACTGAAATCTGTATTTTTTTAATCTTTTGTTCCTTCTAATTTGTTATACTTTTCTAAATAACACACTGTTATTTACTCAACAATAACACACACTTATCCTGTTTTTATTTATTTGTTTGACTCTATAATCTCTGGCTTTTTTGGCATCCGTCAGGAACTGAATTTCAGGACTATAAGGGACATTTCGAGCATCATTGCGATACACACCCACTGAACTGATTACCCAAGATCCTCAGCTATGGTTTAAGCTCGGTGATTGGATGTTTTAGCCGTAATGCACGTCGGGATATGGTGTTAATGCGATATGAAATCCGAAAAACATTTTGGAGTTTAGGATGGCCGAAGACACTACACTACCAATAATCCTCAGCTATCGTTTGGGACTACAGTCCCTGTGCTTGAAAAACATGTGATTAATCTTCAAGCTCTGGGATTGGATGTTGGAGTGGCAGTGCGCCAAGGTTACGCAGAGCGTCAAACAACACTTTGAAATGGAACAAAACCACGGCAGACTATCCAAAACTGGACTCGAACGGGACCAGCCCCCCAGAACTACACATGCTGGCTATTGTGTTTTGCAAAATGTTCTATGGGAGGTCTCTACTGGGAACGTTTTTGTTTTCCCACAATTAGAAGTTGCCAGTATTTAACACATTGGTGTTATCAAATTTAAAACATATAATTAATAAATGGGTGAACATAATGGGCAGCATTAATATATACCGACATGACAGCTCATTGTTACTTTGTAATTCTATTCCACTACAATTCAGAGGTTAACCTGGTATTTTTACTCCACTACATTTATTTTAGTTACTTTGCAGGTCTGATTAATGATGTGAAATATAAACAACCCTTAAAACCTCTTAAGCCCCACGGACCCGGTTCCGTGGCCGAAATCGCGCCATTTGCAGGAAACAACGTCTAAGGAACCTTAATATTTAATAAACTATTAATAGTTTATATCCATATAACGGAGGGAAAGTAATTTAACTGATCTTTTTCATTTTTTTTCCCAAAACAAAATATATACACAATGCTAACAGTGAGCCTCTGAATTAGCCCAGAGCGAAAAATGCTAATTTATTACTGCACCGAAAATCACTCCTAGCTCCCTTATTACTTATCCTAGGTGTACATCCAACACATCTTTCATGATCGCAAGGAGACACAGAATCTACCGGTGCCCACCACAACACTGAAAGATACAAACTCGTCACGTTATCAACAAAAACGTATATCAAAACAAGTGGCACTAGGTAGCCCACAACGCTAACATGGCTTAGCTTTGTCTTTGTCTGGTCTAAACTAGTCTTCAATGGCATTAAAACGATAACAACGATGATGTAGTTAATCCATAGGTTAATATCCAATGTGGCTGTGTCCCCTTTGAAATGTTCTGATAATCTATAAGCAATAAAACTGCAATTCCGTTTTAAAATAGTAGAGCAGGCCATTCCTACTGAATGGCTTCATTGAATGCGCAAAGACGTCACCTTTTTTTTAACATGAGTGTGTGCGGGACGATTTCCCTTCGATTATATTGGCTCTCTCTTGATACAGGGTACTTATTATATGTTGTACTTTGGATTCCTAAAGCTTTTAGTCTACTAACCCATCATCCAAGGTTAGTTTTCACTATAAGTACAACATATTTTTTGGACGGACACTATAATTTACAGTTTTTTACCATGTTCAATCTGAATTGTCTTTAAAATAAAAAACATCTATATTGATTCTGACTTTTCTACATCCAATAATATATAATATCTTTGTACATCCTGCATTAAACTATTTTATTGTAGAGATCACTTAGAGTATCTTCTTGATTTTTCATATTCTATATTGCTATCATTGACCTTCTACTTTCCCCATATGAAAGTATGTAGCCTACTCTTAATATTTTTTTCATCAACTATAACATATTAAAAAGATAATTCGATAACGTGCTTTAACCACTAGGCGATGCACACAAGGTACACACAGCCATAATAACTTTGTATTATTAGTGTAGGATACTTGTGTATGTATAACATCTGAAGATGTGTAGTTTTATTCATGTTTTCACATAATTTTACAGGATATTGCTATACTATTTCACATGTTTTACTTCTACACATTAATATCTGATTCGTAAAACATCACAGACAGAAAGGTATATCCTTCATTTAATGGTAAGCTATTGAAATTCTGAATCCATAGATTTGTCTCCCATCACCCAAAACCCCTGACGATTCTTTCAACTCAGTATTTACATTCTGATATTCAAAGAAAATCAGTAATATATTTAAAAACTACAAGTCCTTTTCTATCAGCTGTGCACCGTTATGAGGTAAATATAACCTATCTACCAATTAGATCAAATATAAAAGTCAGCCGATTTAATGTTGATACTGCAAGGAGACATATTGTGTGAAGAGGAATTGAAGATGTTGTTTAATTGCTGATATATTTATGATCCACGTCACATATTCAGTTTCCGTGGCAGTTCTTCCAGTTTGTCCAAAGGTCTTCTAATCAGGGCTCTATAAATAGAGAACTACAGCAGATATGTAATATTTAATACAGCCGAACCGTGTATTACAATGCCGTTATGTGATGACTTTCAAAGAGAAAAGCAAGCACACTCGGAATAAAGTATTATTTTCTTTTTTAGATGTTTTTTGGATTTCATATTGCATAAACACCATATCCCAACGTGCATTGCGGCTAAACAATCCAATCACCGAGCTTAAACCATAGCTGAGGATCTTGGGTAATCAGTTCAGTGTGTGTGTATCTGTTTCCGGTTATTTTATTTTGAAATTCAGTTCCTGATGAACGCCAAAAAAGCCAGAGAATATAGAATAAAACAAATAAAAACAAGGATACTTGTGTGCTATTGTTGAGTAAATAACAGTGTGTTATTTAAAAAAGAATAACAAATTAGAAGGAAAAAAATATTTAAAAATACAGATTTCAGTATTCTGAGACTCTGACTTTCTTTTCCTCGCGGACGGCAACAAAAAGGCCGACATTATACTAATTAAAATTAAAAACAATAATTTTGGCTTGATATTGAGTAATAACATGTTTTTTATGAACCACACAGCTACCGGTCTTCCATGACCCGACCGGACAAAACTGTGTTGCAGGCACGAAACACACTACCAATTGAAATACATTGCTTTTAAAATCGTTCTGTGTGGCACGAACAAAAGGGGAAAATCGTGTTGGTGAACACGAATCAATAGATTAAATGTCGTGACTATAACACGAAATGCTGTGAGACTGGGTTGGGTAGTTACAGTCACTTAGAGACAGTTGTTGTTGAAAAAGAGCTGAGGAAAATAGAGTAATGTCAGCTTCTCTGTGAAGGACAATACACTCTAAAAACATATTCAGGCGACCTTTCACCTCCACTTAATTAAATGCATGGTTGCAAGATAGAAATGTGAGTTAATTGATTTAGATAAACATTTTGAGTTGCACACATGAATTTATAAGTTGTGTTGACGTAATAATGTTGGTAATTACATCAACTTAATATTGTGTGTAATTTGAACTCTGATTTCTCCGTTAATTAACTCAAAACTAAATTCAAGTTGTAGTAAGTAATGCAATTGGCTTGATAACTTAATTGTTCTACACCTTGAGTTAAGGATTTCAAGTCCACTCCCACTTAACATGCCTGGACAAGTTCTGACAGTTAAGACAAATAGAAATATACAAAGGACATTTTAATGTGAGTGTTATCTTTTGTCATTCAAATACAGCAGATAGCCTTGTACTGTATAGGCAAATTGCTTGACCAAAATTAGCAGCCTTTGAACTGTGAATAGTTCTGTGAGAGGATACAAAGTAGTCCAGGGTACAAAGTAGAGGCTACTGTGAGAGTAAAAATACTTTGGTTACTATTGTGATATCGCTTTTTATTCAAAATGAATCTTGGTGAAACAGATCAAGGACATGTTTCTTGAGGTAGGATCGTTATTTAGAGTTGTCATTGAAATGCAAGTTGTTGGCAGTCACCCATTCAGAATATTTTCATTTACTGTAGGTCATTTCTCTTGTTTTCCTTTTTCAAAAATAGTGCAATACAATTGAAGTACGCAGAGAACTATAGCCATCCGCTGCCTTGTCGTGTACCTTGGAGAAAAGGAAGAGGACCTTTTCAAGGAGTTTAGCGACGTAATTACACATCTTGAAATAAAATAAAATCCATGGGCACAGTGTAAAAACACAGGACAAAAGCACTGCTCTCTGTCAGTTGCATTTTGAAGCATATTGCACTTTTGGACACACCCCAATCAATAATATCTTAGCAACGTTCAGCATGGATAGGTGTTGGCAGCAATGGCATGGGAAAAGGATTGTGTAACATTTGAAAAGTGGCTTCTGCTCTTCACTTAGCCAGTTCAAATATTATATGGAACCTGCAAAAAAGAAGAGAAGATACACTAAAACTTGCACGGTTGTGATTGACAAAATCTGTCCACATGCATTTAGGTACTAGGCAAAGTACTCAAAAGCACCTCTGTGTGTCTTCAGGACTACATTGCTATGACGACACACCCATGCAGACTCAATAGGTGAAAACAATACCAGCGTTGCTTTAGCCGCTGGTAATAATGGCTCTGAATTAGCTAAGAGTGACAGTTTAAAAAGTATGCAATTACCTAATTCATTATCTCTGATGCGCTAACCTATTATTTAATGTGCTTCAAAAGGACATGAATATCTCCTTCATCAGTGACCGGTCCACCCAGGATCTGACCATACGATGGCAACCATCGTGGTCGAGGGAAACAAATGAATGAGCAAGCATTCTGCGATAAATATGTTCGTACTGTTATGTAATAATGACTGTCGGCAGTGGAAACATCTTTGTTACATCTTTTGTCAAATGGATGTGTGTGATCTGCAGACTGGTGGCCATTGAAAGTTTGTTACTGGAGTTTTACAACAACTTTACAGATGTTACATATTTGGCACTGGTTTTAAACATGCAAAGGCCTCTAACTTCGATGTGATGGCAGCATGTATTTGCTGTGTCCCCATGTCCCATGGTAATATGGCTAATGTGTTTATTTATTATTTGTGGGGCAATTTAAATTTGTGTTATTTATCTTTTTTTTCAAGATTTAAATGAAGCTCAGCGCAAGTTCTTTCAGGAAGACTGGGTGTATATACATCCACTCCGCAGCTGCTTATAATCAGCTCATCACAGGCGTTCTCTTTAACCTATCACATTCCACCTCATTCTCCAGCAGCCAATCACCGCGCTGCAGCCAAACTATAACATGGTTCTCCTCTCTCCTGCAGTCAGCTGTGATTTCAGGTGTTCGTGCACCTTATCATATGGCATGTGTCAATACATGTTCAAACAAAATGAATTCTCTCCTGATTGAAACATCATGTGTTGAAATAAACAACTGCACAACTTTAAAGGCAAAAACATGTAAAAGCTAAGAAAAAAAACGATTGAAAACAATATATTTGTCGCAACTTAATTTATAAATGTTTGTCAACTTAAAAACGTGTGTTCACAATGATGGTAATTAAGTACATACAACTTAAAATTCCTTTTAAATCATGTGGTAAAACTAGTCAGAACAACTTAATCTTTTGAGTAATCAACTTAAAAACGTGTGTTTATGCTACCAATTATTAAGTAAGTGGTAATTTAAAACACCTCTGATTGTAGAGGAAAAGCCTTCTCCCCTAACTCAAATAACTGTTGCTTTAAGACAATTTCATTAGAAGTTGTCTTAATAAACATCGATGCAAACTGTTGCGTTGATTTTCTTTGTTGAGCCAAGGCATTTGTTTTCAGAGTGTAGGCTTAGTGCTGACTCCCGAGAGTTCACAGAGTACAGGAAGTCAAGAAATTAGCTCCAACAGAGGCAACAATGAAAGAAGGTCAGACCGTTTGAAAAAGTTGCTTCAGATCAAATGCCGCATTGAGAAATAAACTAAAAGGGCCGTGGGTTAAAAGGTAAATCTGACAATCTATTTTATCCTTGCCAAATCCCTGAAAAATACCAAAACGTACTACTGTATATGTTAGTCTGTTTCTCACAGTTCTGAAAACGAAGCCATGCGTTCCCAATGATGGTATGAATCTTTAAAAAAAATGCTTCATAGCATAGGTTTTGATTACCTACAGTAAGACATTCCTCTTAAGCCCTGAGCCTGTTTTTCAGGTTTCAGGCTAGAAAATGACATTCCCAGAACAAATGACTATATCTTCACTTCTAAAAGGGTTAAATTAATCGTCTTTTTTCTCAAAGCAATGATAAACCTGTGAGTTGGATGTAGAAAAGTCAGAATCAATATAGATCTTTTTTATTTTAAAGTAAATTTAGATTGAAAATGTAAATTATAGTGTCCGTCTAAAAAAAAAAACCTTACTAGTGAAAACTACCCTTGAATGATGGGATAGTAGACTAAACGCTTTAGGAATCCAAACTATAACATATAATAAGTACCCTGTATCAAGAATGATGCAAAACAAGTGATATTTGACCTTTTTAGAGAGGTTTAGCAACAAAAAACACTTCTGGGGTCATTTGGATGGATTTGCCATATCTCTGGCCCCCCTCGGTCAATGTTGATGATTGACAACTCTTTTGAACCCTTAGAGCCAATAGAATAAAGAGGGAGTTCTTAAATCCATCTAAACATTACTCATTGGTGAATAGAGTGATGCACAGCCAGAATGCCCAAAACCGGAAGCTGGGTTGTAGCTCTCTCACACTCTATATGAAATCTCCGTTTATGACAAAAATGGAATGATGGATTATCAGTAATCATTTCAAAGTGACACAGACATATTGGATTAACCTTCAGCAACATTGTTATGCGTTTTAATGCCATTGAACCGTAGACTGTATATATAAATGGACGTAGGGTCCGTGACCTCACCCATAGGATTCTGCAGAGTTGCAGAGAAGCCCTTAGTAGCCGGAGTCGGCCACTAACGGCTCGACAGTGGCCCCGTCCGTCTCAGGTCGGTTAAATTAAATCCTTGCTTCCCTCACTTGCGTCGTTTCCCTGCGACTAGTCCCTCCCACCAGGGAAGCATGGAGAGACGCAAGGAAACCACGAGAAGCAGGGAAATGAGTTTTAAGAGCAATGGGACGTCCTTTCCTGTGATGACGCTGCACAGCTGATCGTCTGACAGCAGCTCTGTCCCCGTTGTTTCCACACACACCCCCGCCTCTGTTAGTACACATTTACTGACACAAACATTTGTATCATCTGTTGTAGACCCAAATACGTTAAATGAAATAAGAACTCATTCTCAAAAAAGATAAACGTCATTCTTAAAATATATAAACGAACAATAGTTGGATTAATATTGATTGTTTGATTGAGTGCACAAAATAAATAAAATAATTCAGAGAAGAAAAAGAGATATGTTATCTATCAAAACCCAGTTAGATTAACATGCATTGGATTGCACACTTTGTTTGTTTGTTTGGATATGTAGCACATTAACATTTTAAATAGCACTTAATGACTGACTGAATGGAAATGACAATAAATGAAAATGTAAAATGAAAAAAGCGATCATGAAAATGTTTCCAAAAAATGAATAAAATGATTTTTGACCACTTTGTTGTTCAGATATATCACATATTTGTAACTAAATGATACATGAACAAACAGCCACGGCGGGCTTCAAGTTGTTTTCCCTGGATGAACTGAGCACGCAGAGTCCCTTTAGCTTCACGGAGCAGCTAGCAGAGAGACATTTTCTCATTTCTGCAGCCATTGCCTATCGGCCAATATATGAACTGCAGTGTGTGGCACTTCCGTATTGGCGTCCGGCTCTACCCCACAGTTTGCCGCTTGCATTGAACACAACTTTTGATCAGAAAACAGCAAAGGTTAGACGTATTTGAAGTTTTTTGCTCCATAAAGTTAAGTTGTGTGTTGTCTGGTTGAGTTCTGATCGCACAGTGATGATACTTATACCTCTAGAATATGTGGAATCTCAGCTTTCATTTTATATCTTGTTTGTGCAGATCCGATAAGTAATAAAATATTTCTACCGTGAGTTTTTGCTAAATGCGTTAGCATTTTTTCGCTTAGTGCTAATTCAGAGGCTTGGTATTACCCTTATGTTTCGTTTAGCTAAAAATTGTTCATATTGTCAGTTAGCTGAGTTTCTACCCGTTAAGTGGGTATAAATGTTAATAGGTTGTTAAATGTTAAGAAGCCCCGAGACACCATTTCGTGAAATAACTGGTTAAAGAGGTGATATTATGCTGGTTTTCAGGTTAATATTTGCATTTTGTGCTTCTACTGTGACGTGTTTACTTGCTTTAATGTACAAAAAACGTTATGATTGGTCAACCGACCGCTTAGAGATGTCCCGCCCCTTAGCCTACAATGTGTTGGAGCGCGAGCCAATAGAAGCGTGAGTGTTACATAGGTTACGGCAATAAAGGCAGGGGGGGAGTGTGTGGGAGAGAAACCCCCTCCAGAGGGAACACAAAAACCTTTATAATACAGAACAGGAAAAGAAAAACCCCACAAAGCTTGATAAAGCATCTTTAATCAAACAGGAGGAAATAGTGCATTTAATGGAGACTATTTTCATCTATGGAAGAAAATGCTCAAATGATCACTTATAGCAGCAGGCGGTGTGTGTGATTTTGCCTCGAAATAAACCTCAGTGCCTGCACTCTAAAAACAAATGCCTTTGCTCAACAAAGAAAATCAACGCAACAGTTTGCATCAATGTTTATTGAGTTAAAACAACTTCTAATGAAATTGTCTTAAAGCAACAAAGTTATTTGAGTTAGGGGAGAAGGCTTTTCCTCTACAATCAGAGGTGTTTTTAATTACCACTTACTTAATAATTGGTATTATAAACACAAGTTTTGAAGTTGATTACTCAAAAGATTAAGTTGTTCCGACTAGTTTTACCACATGATTTAAAAGGAATTTTAAGTTGTATGTACTTAATTACCCTCATTCGGGATACACGTTTTTAAGTTGATTACTCCAAAAATGAAGTTGCTCCAACTTGTTTTACCGTATGACTTAAAAAGAATTTTAAGTTGTATGTACTTAATTACCAGCATTGTGAACACACGTTTTTAAGTTGACAAACATTTATAAATTAAGTTGCTCCAAATATATTATTTTCAATAGTTTTTTTTCTTAGCTTTTTCATGTTTTTGCCTTTAAAGAAAGAAATTGATTCCACAACAAAAATATTAGGCAATTCACTTTTTATTTTGAATTGCAGTTGTTTATTTCAACACATGATGTTTCAATCAGGAGAGAATTCATTTTGTTTGAACATGTATTGACACATGCCATATGATAAGGTGCATGAACACCTGACATCACAGCTGACTGCAGGAGAGAGGAGAGCCATTTTATAGTTTGGCTGCAGCGCGGTGATTGGCTGCTGGAGAATGAGGTGAAATGTGATTATATGCAGCTGCGGAGTGGATGTATATTCACCCAGTCTTCCTGAAAGAACTTGCGCTGAGCTTCATTTAAATCTTGAAAAAAAAAAAAAATAACACACATTTAAATTGCCCCACAAATAATAAATAAACACATTAGCCATATTACCATGGGACATGGGGACACAGCAAATACATGCTGCCATCACATCGAAGTTAGAGGCCTTTGCATATTTAAAACCAGTGCCAAATATGTAAAATCTGTAAAGTTGTTGTAAAACTCCAGAAACAAACTTTCAATGGCCACCAGTCTGCAGATCACACACATCCATTTGACAAAAGATGTAACAAAGATGTTTCCACTGCCGACAGTCATTATTTCAAACAGTATGAACACATTTAACGCAGAATGCTTGCTCTTTCATTTGTTTGCCTCGACCACGATGGTCACTCTTAGCGAATTCAGAGCCATTATTACCAGCTGCTAAAGAAACGCTTGTATTGTTTTCACCTATTGAGTCTGCACGTGTGTGTCGTCATGGCAATGTGGTCCTGAAGACACACAGAGGTGCTTTTGAGTACTTTGCCTAGTACCTAAATGCATGTGGACAGATTTTGTCAATCACAACCGTGCAAGTTTTAGTGTACCTTCTCATCTTTTTTGCAGGTTCCATACAATATTTGAGCTGGTTAAGTGAAGAGCAGAAGCCACTTTTCAAATGTTACACAATCCTTTTCCCATGCCATTGCTGCCAACACCTATCCATGCTGAACGTTGCTAAGATATTATTGATTGGGGTGTGGCCAAAAGTGCAATATGCTTCAAAATGCAACTGACAGGGAGCAGTGCTTTTGTCCTGTGTTTTTTTCCTCACCTTAAAATGTCCTTTGTATATTTCTATTTGTCTTAACTGTCAGAACTTGTCCAGGCATGTTAAGTGGGAGTGAACTTGAAATCCTTAACTCAAGGTGTAGAACAATTAAGTTATCAAGCCAATTGCATTACTTACTACAACTTGAATTTTGTTTTAATTCAATTAACGCAGAAATTAGAGTTCAAATGACACACAATATTAAGTTGATTTAATTACCAACATTATTACGTCAACACAACTTATAAATTCATGTTTGCAACTTAAAATGTTTATCTAAATCAATTAACTCACATTTTTATCTTGCAACCATGCATTTAATTAAGTGGAGGTGAAAGGTCGCCTGAATTCGTTTTTAGAGTGTGTGTTTTTCATCATAATGAAGGAACATTTCAGCCGGTTCAACAGTGTGGATGTATTTTTAAGAGTTTTTGCATGACATTGGAGCGCTATGGCTTGATAAAAGTAGAAGTGGATAAGTATAATCAAAGTATTGTTGGTTTTAGTATTTGTAATGGGATTGCTTGACTGTGAGAACAATATAGAATATCACCACCAGACTTATTTTATAATGAGGAGATCTGAGAGGACACATTTGTTTTTCTCTGCACGAAGAAATGAACCGTGTAGACATTTTATCCAAAAGACTAAATGTTTCTCTTAGTGGTGACATGACAAGACAATTATATTCTAAGTTGTTGTCTTAGAATTTCCAGCTTTAAATTGTGTTAAGACAAAAATACTTTTCAAAAAAGCTCAGTCCTTCAGCCACTGAGCATTGAAGAAAAAAATGAATGCAACATGGGAATGCAGGAGATAGTTTCATCAAATGCTAATTAGCGTTAATGAAGCACATGCTACAGATTTAATTGTTCTGGATTGGCTGGTCTGTATCACAGCTGTGTTTCACACCCCCTCCAACAGAAAGACACTAATGGCTGAAGTGATCTTCCTCAATGTCGATGGTTACATACTGTATGGTATTTGTATCTGCATCCAATTATGTACTGGCATAAGAATTAGGCCTTGGATTTGGGGTCAAGAGACCTAATATAAGAACATTGTTGGCATTCATTTCAACACTTTTGGTGGTATAAAGAGGATCTGAATGTGCTGAAGAACTTCAAGACACTTTAGGATGTCAACCCGCTCAGTTTGTAAAAACATGTTAGTACCAACCTGAATCGACAGTCAATGGAACAATAAAGACTGCAAGCTGTCCGACAACATATGAAGCTTAGCAACCGTCAACCGATCAACCGTCTTTACTCATTCATTCACATATGTCCAGCTTGCTACTCTCACCACTCTCAATCAGTGATCAGGGGCGTCACCCCCCAGCTAAGCCTATCACTTCGCCTCCATTCCCACAAGCCTATCATAGTGCATTGCTAAACCTTTAAATATGCTCTCTCCCCTCCTCACAGTTGTCATTTCAGGTGACTCAACGCAGCCCTCCTCCACCTTCCAAATCCAGAGTCAAGCTTAAACCACTTCTCTTCAGACCTCCATCCGATCCCTTCATGTCTCCACCACCATGTCTCGACCCCAGGGGGGATTTATTGGTTCGGTTTTCCCCCTCCCGAATGATATGCCAGCACAACAGGGTCTAATCGCCAAACACCATTACATTCATCTATGTATTCCCGGCAATAAATATATACTGTTACATCAAAACTGTCTCTCCTGATTGAACTAAAGTCAGTAAATTGAGAGATGAAATTGTTACAAATGTCCAACCATACATGCACACTTGATTCAATGAGTTCAAAACTAAGAGTCCAAATTGAGAGAGGCGGCTCGTATCCCATCTCAATACTGAAAGCATTAGTATGGCCAGGCTAACAGGAAGCGTTCTGCTCAGTGCTGTCTACAGCTGAAAGGCCCAGGCTGAATGATAATGTTGCTCCATAACTGCTAATTGCATAAATTAGGGCTGCAACTAACAGTCATTTTTCATTATCTATAAACCTGTCAAATACTTTCTCTATTAATTGTTTGGTCTTTAAAAATGTCAGGAGGAAATTGCAGTTCCTCAAAGTCCAAGTTGATGTCTTTTAATATCAAAACCCCAAGAAAGGATGTTTGAGATGGATGGATGGATAGAAAACTAGATAGATAGATAGATAGATAGATAGATAGATAGATAGATAGATAGATAGATAGATAGATAGATAGATAGATAGATAGATAGATAGATAGATAGATAGATAGATAGATAGATAGATAGACGCAATATGGATAGATGGATAGATATATAGATAGATAGATGGATATATAGAGATAGATAGATAGATAGATTGATGGATAGATGGATAGATAGATGGATAGATAGATAGATAGATAGATGGATAGATGGATATATAGATAGATGGATAGATAGATGGATAGATAGATGGATAGATAGATAGATAGATAGATAGATAGATGGATAGATAGATAGATAGATAGATAGATAGATAGATAGATAGATAGATAGATAGATAGATAGATAGATGGATAGATAGATATATGTTTTAATGTCATGGCATGTTCTTCGAATAGCCAACAAGTGTTACTCTATTGTAACAAGGTCTCTTACCTATTTTACAACTCCTCTATAGTCATAAGTGAAAACATATTCTTTGTTTCCAAACATTCTAATTGAAACATTCAAATTAGTAACGTCCAAATTGGTTGCATATGAGGGTCTTTTTTTATAATTTATTTATTTATTGGACACTTTACTCAAACCACATTTAATAAGCCGCAAGAGAGTATTATTGTGGAGTGTGGTTGCTTCGGTGCATGAGACCAATACAAAAAGTGTCATAGCCAGTATCGAGGCGAAACTACAGATTCCACAGGGATCATATTTTGGGCCATTTGTCACCCCATCTGACATTTCCTAAATAACTGCTAAGCCGGGGCTGAAAACAGTCACAGTTCTTCATTCTGTCTGTATATTTCCTGTGTGTTGGAGCTGTCCAGATCGATTTACTACATGTATTTTACAGACTCCTGAACACACTGAATCTGACAAAACTGAGCAGCTAACACTGTTAAAAACACTGTGGAGCGTTAAATTATAGTCACCAGAGACTAGTCACTAGAGAGAGTCACTGCTCTATAAAGCTGTCACTATTTTGAGGTCACAGACACTATAAAAGTAGGCGAAGGGTTTTTTTATATCTCACAAATGAATTTAGTTGACTGATTTATTTAATTAAGCAAGCTCAAAGACAGATCAGTCACAGATATTGAAGCTGATTAGTCAAAGCTTCCTCTAATTGAGATACTGAGGGGAAGCTTTCTAATTCAAATGATGCAAACCAAACAAATTAAATTAAGGCGCAATTGGGTCCACTGATTATGTATCGATTGAAGATCTATAAAGCTGTGAGATCTGGAATATCTACAAAAAGTGTCATCAATATCATGTTCATTGACAGCTTTTCATTACATTCTGCACACACAGGTTTGGTGTCTCAAAATACTTGTTTTAAAGTTTAACACATGTTTGTTTTTTTACTAAGAACTGCACAAGATAGAAGAAACATAACATTTAAACTTAAAAAAAATATTTCTCCTTCTACATTCTCTGAATTATTTTTAGAGTTCAGTGTAAATAAAAAATAAGATTTTAGCGAAACCCGTTTCATAACACGATTTTAAAAGGACTAAAACATTCCTGCCTTTTCCAGGACGTTTTAAAGTACAAATATACAATCGAATACAATAAAATATTCTATGCATGTTATATTTACTACTCTAAAAAGAAATGGAAAACATTCAGTTGGATTTGACCATGCATACAAAGTGCAATCTTATCACTAGAAAAGTAGAAACTGCATTTGTGCCCACTTCAAAGAAGTTTAAAGGACATATTTTTGTCCCTTTCATAGTCACGCCAATAATTTTACCCCAGCTGTCTACAGAAGGAAAATATCCCTGTTTGAGTCTGTATATCACCCATCAAGCCATCTCTGAACCTCATAGTTTATTTAGTGAATCTAAATTTAAAATATCAATGAACACTGCGCTTTTAACATCTGGATCTCCAACGTTATATCATGTCTGATTGATGTGGTTCATGTGATGCCTCTCTTTCACCTGACCTACTTCAAGAACACAGATTGAGAGTGTTATCCTTAAATCAAACTTTTAGTCTTTTCTTTCAATAATTTATTGTTTTTTTCAATATTTTATTTTATTTTCCACGGTCATGGTAAATGGTAAATGGACTGCATTTATATGGCGCTCTTCTAGTCTTTGCGACCACTCAAAGTGCCTTTACAAAGTAAGCGAGCCTTTCAGCCATTTACACACACACACACACACACACACACACACACACACACACACACACACACACACACACACACACACACACACACACACAGTGTTGGCAATGCCATCGGGAGCAATTTGGCTTTCAGTATATTGCCGAAGGACACTTCCACATGTTAACCGCAGGGGCCAGGGATCAAACCTCCAACCTTTTAATTGGCAGATTACCACACCTGCTGAGCCGCCATAGCAACCCCTCAGTTATAAAATGGCAAATACAAAGAACCATGCTGTGCCTCAATTCAAGTACTTCTGTGTTTTCATTTGCTATTTTGAGTGCATAAATGCGTCTCAAAGTGAAGTAGTACTTTGAGTACCATGGATTGTGAACTCATAACCTTTTAAAACGTTGAGTGTGGAACGCTCACACTCAACGTTCGCCATCGGGGATACATAACTGGAGGGAGAAGTGGAGGGTCCGCCAGTTATTATTACGGTTGCTTCGGTAAACAAAACAATATTATACATATCACGTATCACGTATTCTAATGATTTGATACTGTGAACAATAACATTGCTACCTAGATAACTACACTGAACAAAAATATAAACGCAACACTTTTGTTTTTGCTCCCATTTTTCACGAGATGAACTCAAAGATCTAAAAATGTTTCTATATACACAAAATAACCATTTCTCTCAAATATTGTTCACAAATCAGAAAAATCTGTGATAGTGAGCACTTCTCCTTTGCCGAGATAATCCATCCCACCTCACAGGTGTGGCATATCAAGATGCTGATTAGACAGCATGATTATTGCACAGGTGTGCCTTAGGCTGGCCACAATAAAAGGCCATTCTGAAACGTGCAGTTTTGCTTTATTGGGGGGGTCTGGGGGGGTCCGAAAACCAGTCAGTATCTGGTGTGAGGGTTAGGGTTAGGGTTAGGGTTAGGGTAATGTTGTGAATCGAGTGGCCTGTGTCCGTCGTCCATAACATACGCCTGCCCAAACCATAACCACAAAACCACGGCAGACTCCAAAAATGGATTCGAACGGGACCAGCCCCCCCCCACCCCCCAGAACTACACATGCTGGCTATTGTGTTTCGCAAAATGTTCTATGGGACGTCTCTACTGAACATTTTCGTTTTTCCCACAATTAGAAGTTGCCAGTATTAAACACATTGGTGTTATCAAATTTAAAACATATAATTAATAAATGGGTAAAAATCGCTTGTGTCCATAATGGGCAGCATTAATATATACCCACATGACAGCTCATTGTTACTTTGTAATTCTACTCCACTACAATTCAGAGGTTAACCTGGTATTTTTACTCCACTACATTTATTTGAGTTACTCTGCAGATTCTGATTAATTATGTGAAATATAAACAACCCTTAAATCAGACTTTAGTTACACCTGAGTAAAATTCAGGGAAGGTGATTGTCAAGTGCCAACAATCAGGAGAGATATTTGATAGTTGGTGCTTGAGAGACTAAACATTTATCTGCAGATCTCTATAAAGCATATTCATTACTCGTTATTCTCTACTAATAGTTAATTAAAGACTGTATATTATGGCTATTTTGCACATCCCTTTAAAAATTTCAAGATTTTCAAAGGTTTATTGACATATCATATACACAACTACATATAAGCAGAGATGGGGTCGTTACTAAAAAAAAGTAATATATTACATATTACTTTTTAAAAAGTAACTCTCACTTTCGTTACTCTCTACATAAAGTTACTTTACTCGTTACTTTACTCGTTACTTTACTCGTTACTTTACTCGCAGGGCCGGCCCGCCCCTCCCTACAGGCAGATCACGCAGACTGCTAAAGTTTCAAATGTTCTCTTTAGTTCAGTTTCCATTGTCGCATAAGACTGATCCAGATCCTGAATGTTTTCCTATCTGACCGTGGCTGTCCTCTGTCTCCTGCTATCTGTATATTTTGCGCAGTCTATCTCTGCTAACGCTGTTGCGTCAGCATGTTGGCCATGTGTTGCACTGGAGCCAGACTGGAGCACACCGCAAAGACTTCAGCCGATCACGTACGAACTGCGCATGCGTGAGTGGCAATAACTCTCCTTACCAGCAGGCGGCGGTAGTGTGTATTCGTCATTCAAAACAGGCAACAACCGGAAAACAGAGAAGAAGAACAGACTACGTGTGTGATATAAATAAACAACAGCTATGTGCGTTAGCTTCACCTAGCATGTGTTCTTTGCAGGTGTTTGTTGAGGTTTGATTATGACTGATTTTAGAAAGTAACGCGTGTCGGGGCAATGTTAGTAACTGTAGTGTGATTACTGGATTATAAAAGTAGCGCGTTACACTACTCCATTACCGACAAAGTAATATTATTACAGTAACGCGTTACACCCAACTCTGCGTATAATGCGGCTTTCACACCAGCGCTTTTCAGTTTCTAGCTCCGAGCGGGAGCTTTTGTGGTTCAGCTCCGGTTTCTCTTTTCAGCTCCCGCTCTGTGCACACCGCCCACTGGCGCCCCAGAGCTGCTCCTGCTGCGTCATGACGTCACCGTTTACATCGCTGATTTGCTCCCAAACGGCAGCCATTACGGCGCTCACAACAACAACAACAGCGTCGGGTCGATGATCGTGTTGCTTTTAATCACACGAAGCCAGAATAAATTGAATAACGACTTCTCCAACCTTATGCTTTTCTCCAGAGTGCCGTGGTTCATTGTTTATTAATGTGTTTCTGCAGCATTTACCGACCGCTGCAGTGCTGCTCTTCCACAGGAGTTTATTCTCCCGTTAGCTCACACTGCAGCGGCCGCTCTAAAGTATTCACTGTCCGACTCACACAAGCAGCTGATGCATATCCCCATTTCCCTTAGCCTAAGTGAATGTGTGTCAGTCTGAATTGACACTGTTTGGTATCACAACGCTGTTATGAAAGTTTCTCTGGTATAAAACGGGTGATGTTAGCATAGCAACCGAAGCTAAACTGACTACTTGCATCCGATAGCTGCAATAATACAAAACAACACGTCTGCGTCTCTCCACAATGATCGATAACAGTGAACGGATGGTCAAAGTAAGGTACAAATAAACAGAATCATACGAAGCCTGGTTAGTGTTGCCTGACTTTATAAAGTGTGTTTATAGGCACTACTGCTTGTAGGCAGGCATGACAGTCGACCCATGTTCAGGGGAGGTGGGTTTAGTTTCCTGCACGCCTCGACGTGAGAGAGACGTAAGCGACGTCGCCTCTTAGCTCCAAAGCTCTTGCCTCTGGACCGACAATTTTTTGGAGCTGGAAGTGAACCGGATTCCGGAGCTAAGAGCCGGCGCCGCTGCGGTGTGAACAGGAAAACCCCGCGCTTTTCAGGCTCTAGCTCCGAGCCGGAGCTGAAAAGGCGCTGGGCATGAGTTATGCAATGAATGAAAAACTTGGGTTGCAGGTTCCTCAACAGTGCATTACAAGACATCTATCAATATGTACCTCCACTGTCATATTATGTCATATTTCCTAACTGTCATATTCTGCACATTTCTTATTCTATCTACATACATAAGAGTATAATTCATATGTATAATATCAGTTCAAATAAGTTCTTCAACATAGTTAACATTGCAGGAAAGCAATATATTAAACGTTAAGTACTTTGTCAGGCTTAATATTTATCTGTAGATACCGCCAAAGCTTTTTTTTCTTATTCAAAAGAAGACCTTAATCTAAAGTATTCTTTAATGTTTAAATAAAGGTTAATTTGTTTTTCTGTTTTGCACATCCTCCTATTAATATCTTTGTACATCCGGGCACTAAACAGTTTTATTGTAGAGATCACTTACAGTATCTTCTTGATTTTTTATATTCTATCATTGACCTTCTACTTTCCCCCTATGTATGCATGTCCTCTTAATATTTTTTTCATCAAATATACAAAAATGAATCAATAACGTGCTTTAACCACAAGGCCAAGGGTCGGTAACCCGCGGCTCTCGAGCTGCATGCGGCCCTTTAAGCCCTCTGCTCTGGCTCCCTTGAGCTTAGACAAAAATAAGAAGGAAATAAAATAAAATTATTTGTAGGACTATTTAAATGTTGTTGCACGGTTGAAAATGTTTCGTATCTTGTATTTTGAGGTGATACTGTGACACATAAATAAAAAACAAAACGGTTTTAATTAGGTCGACTAAAATATGCGTCACATCCTGCTACGGTCCCGCGCCAGCGCCTTTTCCTGCAGGCGAATAACCTAACCCCCGGCTCGATGAGCGAACTATGGATAAATCAAAGAAAAGAAAAGTACCGGAGGAACACAGGATTTAATTCTGTGTGGAAAGAGTTATCTGCTTTCACAGCAAACGATGCTGCCTTACCGGTATGTTTGATATGTGGAGAGAAGTTGTTAAAGGTGCTGCAGCCTTTACATATCGAAGAGAAAAACATAAGAGGAAGACAGCTGACGATCTTCAGTCCTAATTCAATCAGTTAACTCTTTTTAGGGTGCAGCTATATGTTTTATTTATTTCAAAGTGGGTCCATTTTTATTGTATTTGTTTTCCATCAAATGTGCAGAGGACTCCCCAAGTGCTGTGTTTAATTTATTTTAAAGTAGGCCAGTGTATTTTTTGTATTCTCCTTACAAGAGTTCTTTGTTTATTATTAGAGGTTAACAGTTTTATAAATAATAAATGCAAAAAAATTGTAGTTTTTGTGATATAACAATAAATACAACTGTATAAGCTATCAAATATGTTTTGCGGCTCCAGACAAAACAAATTGTTGGAAAAGGGGGCAAAATGGCTCTTTTGGTCAAAAAGGTTGCAGACCCCTGCACTAGGCGGTGCACACAAGGTACACACAGCATACAATGCCATGATAACTGTTTATTATTAGTGTAGGACACTTATGTATGTATAACATCTGAAGATGTGTAGTTTTATTCATGTTTTCACCAAAACCAAAACCCCTGACTATTCTCTCAACTCAGTATTTACATTCTTTAATTCAAAGAAAATCAGTAATATCTTTAAAAACTACACGTCCCTTTCTATCAGCTGTGCACCGTTATGGTGTAAATATATCTATATCTACCAATTAGATCAAATATAAAAGCATTGCGGCTAAACAATCCAATCACCGAGCTTAAACCATAGCTGAGGATCTTGGGTAATCAGTTCAGTGGGTGTGTATCTGTTTCCGGTTGTTTTATTTAAAAATGCAGTTCCTGACGGCCGCCAAAAAAGCCCGAAATTGTAGAATCAAACAAATAAATAATTATGTATTATTGTTGAGCAAATAACAGTGTGCTATTTAGAAAATAATAACAAATTAGAAGGAAAAAAATATTTAAAAAATACAGATTTCAGTATTCTGAGGCTCTGAGCCCCATTTATTTTCCTCGCGGACGACAACAAAAGTCTGACATTATACGATTTTAAATAAAAACAATAATCGTTGCTTGATATTGAGTAAGAACATGTTTTTATGAACCACACAGCTTCCGGTCTTCCACGACCCGACAGGACAAAAATACGTGGTGTAGGCACGAAACACATTACCAATATAAATACATTGCTTTTAAAATCGTTCTGTGTGACACGAAAAAAAAGGAGAAAATCGTGTTGGTGAACACGAATCAATAGATTAAATGTCGTGACTATAACACGAAATGCCGTGAGACTGGATTGGCCATTATGCCATATAAGAAAACGCTACACGGTCAACAGAGCACTCTACAAATAAAAGTTTTAAATGTACTGTCCTTGTAAACGTACAACTATACTGTTGTCAAAAATAAGACACCGTAGTTTTTTTTGTTTTATCAAGCATTCTGTAATGATTTGCTACCGTAGACATCCACACTGCTAGCTAGCTAGCTAACAACGGCGCTCGCACTTCTAGTGAGGGCACATTCAATTGTTGTTTGAATTAAAACCTTGATGTGGTGAGTGTTTTAGTTTGGAAGCCATTTATCCAGGTTAAACCCATCACTTCAACATCATTCTCTGTGGGTCTAAATGTCATACCACTCAAATCACCACTCTACAGTTACATGGAGTGCTCATTTCTCTCAGCCTCAGTGAGCGAGTCACTATATATGGTAACACTCTCACAGCGATGATGGTTTGACAGGTTCATTTTCATGGTGAAAAAACCCCGGATTTGATCACAATGCAGACAGAAAGCATGTAATTACTAGCACTAAATTCAATAGTATATTATCAGAGTGGCCACATTGGTCATTATATCAAATGGGAAGTAGATTATAGAGCAGATGACAAGTACTTGGACATTTAAAGGCTGTGTTTGACACTTGTTACATTGAGAAGACTTCATTGACAACCTGACAATTCTACGTTGGGTCATGAGTTATTTTCATTTTGGTATTCAGGTTTAATTGTATTAGCGTACGTGGCTATGATCTAAAACACAAATTCGATTTGCATTCGTAGCACAGTGGTCAAATTGCAAAACACAGGCTGTCAGCATTAGCATATTAACCAGGCAGCATATTTTCAAAAACATTTCATGAAAATGTGACAAGAGCATTCAGCAGAGTTCACGACAATAGCAGAGTAATATAATAAATAATAGATTACTCAAAGCTGACTTTTAAACTGGGCTAACCATTGAAAGCATACAGAGCAGACACAGCGCTGACAGGTTTGCATTATTCATCGTCTACACACACGCCGCTGCAAAGCCTCAGAAAAAGAGATGAAGAGCGCCGGGGTTGGATGTTTTTTTTTATTCGTAAGGACAGGAAGTGGAACACTTTGAAGAATGATTCATGTGAAGGAGACGCAGCTAGTTTTTTTGTATTTATCTATGCTCAGATCAATACAAAACAAACAAAAAAAGATGCCCAAAATGTGGCTTCCTGCAGCAGGCTTGACAATATGAAAGAGCATTCTGGGAATATAACATTTTGATTACTATTTCATGTTTTAGTCTAAATCTTGTATCAGGATTTGCAGGGAAAAAAAGCAATTTTACAATAACATAATTTGCATTATTATCATTAAATATAAAGGAACATGGATTTTAAGATGAAACACAAATGTATAAAAAAATTGTTGTTTATTTGTTGAAATTCATAGTCTCTTGATTTTGGGGAATGGGAAATATCATATAAATGTTTGAGGTTAATACTTATAGTTTGTGTGTCTTGTACAACGTGTTAACATACTTTAATGTTTAAGTCCTCTCAGTTTTAGCGGATGCTTATTTAAGCCCCCTTTAGGAAAAGTTCATTCTGCTCTGATTGAATTGCGAGGAAAATTGCAAAGGCAGCTAAGCCGTGGGTGGAGCGGTATTTCCTAATAAGCCTGAATCTGAAACACAGGAAGGGGTGAAAAATCTGAATGACATGTTGAATCCCATGGAGATTGAGGCAGCCCACGGAAACTGACTGATGTGTTATATCACAGTTTGTGGGTTGGTTGGTTGGTTGGTTGGTTGGTTGGTTGGTTGGTTGGTACTTCAGATCCCCACAAGCATCTGCATGTAAAAAGTGAGGATTTCATAATATGTTCTCTGTAAAAAACACCACGCTTTTCTGGACTCCTCCAACACAAACATAGTCCTATCATCTGCTGTCACATGAATAAAATGTTAATTTCCTCATGGCTCTGCTATCTTTGACCTGATGACAAGTATATCCATATAAATACTTTAAAAAAACATTATTCTGCTGAAGAAGATGCCATGTGGCGGAGGCGTTTTCCCAGTTTTGAGCTAATCATGAAAAAAGCCAGAGAACCAATTCACAACAATATATATATATATATATATATATATACGCCTCTTCATTAATCAACTCAATAATAAGGAAATGTTTAGAAAGGGGGTTTGGATAAAAATAAACCAATAAACAAAATAAAGCCTGCCCTGCAGGCATTTTTCTTATGCAAGCATAACTCATTGCACAAATAAAACTGAAATATGCCCTGAGTAACCTAGAGGAAGGATTTTATTTGTTCATATTCACTCCAGCTACATTTCAATCAGGAGAGACTTCATTTTGTTTAAAGAACATTTATTGCCACATGCCATATGATAAATGTTAAGTCTTTGGCGATTAGACCCCGATCCTGAAATCGTATATATCTAACGGGGGAAATGCAGCCGTGTCTAGACACTGGTGGTCATGCTGAAGATCTGGATTTGATGAGGAGATGGGATGAAGAGGAGGTGTGATGAGATCTTTGGATTAGCTCTCCTGGCACTGGATATGATGAAAGGAGGTGGATGGGGAGGAGGCGGGCAGCATGACAACCTGAAATCACAGCTGACTGCAGGAGAGAGGAGAACCATTTTAAAGTGTGGCTGCAGCACGGTGATTGACTGCTGGAGATTGAGGTGAAATATAATAGGTTAAAAAGAAGGCCTGTGATGAGCTGATTATAGGCAGAGTGAATGTATAGGCCTACCAGTCTTCCTGAAAGAACTTGCGCTGAGGTTCATTTCAGGATGTTCAAAAATAACTCTTACTCAGAAAAGTTCAGATACCAATAAGTCTCAAAAATGTCTTGACTTCAGAGTTTCTGTTTGATGATATCTGCTGAAAGGAAGTTTACAGTAAAGTAAGGTTCAAAAAGACCTGAATGTGCCTTTTCCTCACAATTTTAAGCTCTAAAGAAAGGGCGTCATCACACCCTGGGTGTCGAGTAAAGCTGCTCCAGAGCCACTATTTCAAGCATGCTACGTCATCGAGTGCCGCCGAAGGACTGTTCCAATGTCCAGCATACTTGGAATTCTACCGAGCCCGGCGTACTTCGTAGCAAGAAATGTTGAGGCTGCACATGTGTAGACCATAGACTGTATATATAAAGGTGTAGACTCCGCAGTCTTAAAATCCCCACAATGCTTTGCGCACGGACCAATTTCCCCAAATCTATGGCGGAAAATGTAAGGCGGGGCCTCTCATATGACGGGGTATATCATAAACCTGTTAATGTACCCATTCAAACACTTTTTCTTTTACCAGCTGTATTCACCTTGCAGGTGCAGCTCTGTGGCTTTTATCCTGGATAGTGTTTAAGTCATGGATGTTTCAAGTTTAACTTATTCATATTTTACTAATTATAGTTGACTTTTCATTCAGGAAGTATGACGCTGCGCTGTCAGTACGCTTCTCCATGTTTGTGATTGGTTGAATGCTCCAGATACCACCAATTTTATGTGAACGCGCACCTAACTCGACGGCTGGCTTGAGCGAACGAGTTGATAGCCAGCGTCGTAGGATAGTTTAGCGAGAGCGGGTTTGTTTTGGATTAAGTCAACCGGATAACTCAAAACATATCAAGGATATGTTGAACTAGATTCGTAGTATAGGCCCCGGGGGCATCTAGTTAGGTGCGCGTTCACATGAAAGGGGTGGTATCTGGAGCATTCGACCAATCACAAACATGGAGAAGCGTACTGACAGCGCAGCGTCATACTTCCTGAATGAAAAGTCAACTATAATATTAGACATATGAAGAAGTTAAACTTTAAACATCCATGACTTAAACACTTTATCCAGGATAAAAGCCACATACTGTAGCTGCAAGGTGAATACAGCTGGTAAAAGTGTTTGAATGCGTACATTAACAGGTTTATGATCTCACTGCCCCGTCTAAAACACGATCTGACTTTAATTTCATTTGACTCGAGTGTTTCGTCAACTTATGTGTTGCTTAAAATAATACTTCTGCATACAGTATGTGACGCTGTGAGTGTTGCACGGCCAGATACGGCTCAGCTGACTCAGATAAGGAGATATATGATACATTATGATGTGATATGAATGATAATGGGACACATCGACGTCTGCACTCACAGTGCCGCGGACTGTAGGCTACGTAATGTTACTTTGATCCGGTTACTTATGTTGTGGCAGATATTTAAGTAAGCTTTCTTAACGCTAATGTTATAATAGTCAGATTGCTCTGAAGATGGGAGGTGATATTCTATTGATGTTCACGTTCACACAGTCGGTGATTTGAACTGCAACGGCAGTTAAACTGTATTTCCTTTATCCTGTAATATGACTTGATCGCTTTAAACTCTGCACACTGTTGATATCACCATGGTTTATACCTCAACCTGTAATAGATGTATCCTTATTGAATCAATGTGCAGGCTTACGTGAACACTGTTCTACATGAACAATATGGGCAGTTTATACATTAAATAAATCAACAGTATAGTGGCGATATGCTCCAAGTGGAAGCGATTAGCCATTAAAGCAAAGAAGAAGAACTCCGCACAGTTGATCTCTTATCCTGGAACCATATCCTGCTCCGGCGCAGGCTGTTCAGCCGTTCAGAATAAGTTATCTAGCCCGCTAAAAAGTGAACCAGCTTCGTAGGACCGGAAATCCCAGAAGTTAGCTTGCTAAACGAAAATCCTGCTTTTTCTCGGTCTCTATGGTATGGAATTCAGGTTTGTTGATAATGAGTAATTCCTCCGTGACTTGAGAGAAAGAGACATCCCTGGAGAGTGCAAAAATGCAGTCTCAATAAGCAGAGACTACATATAACAGTACAAGTAGAGTAATTGCCACTTATACTGAGAAGTCATTCATTTTCAGCACCATAGTCACCAGAAAACATCTTAAAAAATGAGCAGCTGATTATACGTTTTATTTGATTAAGAATCCCGACACAACTATTCATCCCACATAAAAGAGACGACATTGAAACATCACATGCTTGACTAAATATATTACACAAATGAAAATAAAATAAAAGAGGTCCCTCACATTTATAACGTCACATTTAAATTACCTGAAAATCATTTATTGTGTTACTGACTGTGGCGCCATTAAGTTTCACCATTGTTGAAGAGACCATAACTGTTACATGCAATATATAGATTCCTACAACGTATTAATGTTATAACAGTTTGTATGTTTTCTTTCTTTATAATGCTGCTTATTATTCGTACAATGGATGTGATCTTATTATATTTTTTTGTTATCAATGTGTGCAGCCTGTGTATCTGCATTGTCCCTTTGCTAAAATACTGTACATTTCCCTGCTGTGGGACTATTACAAAGATTTCAGATTTTAAAACATGAGATATAGTACAATAGGTAGATATAATTACCATATTTAGCACTACAAATAAAACCACAGCACATCGCCTAATCTTTTGTTCTCCCTGTATGTTTTCTTTGTAGTCCCAGACTGTGTTTTGTGTTCCCTTTTTAAAAGCAACCTTGAGTTTATGAAAGGTGCTATGTATTTAAGTAATACATGCTATGTATTTAAGTAATACATGGTATTTTCTTAGTAATGCTTTTGACCTACACACGGTAAATGTAGCAAAGGCTTATAGAAAAAACTGTCTCAATGTATGTCAGTGCGCTCAGAGTGTGTGTGAGTGTGTGTGTGGGCCATTTATCATTCCCCGCACAATTTTACACATGGCATTACATTAATTTAAAGCATAATTGGTCAGAGGGGGATTCACGGAAAGAGTAGCGCCTGACCACTTTTAATCCACCACTCACATGTGTATGATATATATTTAGCTAACGTCAGCAGCCAGCTAACTTAGCTTAGCACAAAGACTGGAAACAGGTGGAAACAGCTAGCATGGCTCTGTCCAAAGGCATCAAACCTGCCTTTTTAAACTCACTTTATTGTCTTTTCTTCGAATGGATACAAAATCTAATCTCTCAGAATGACATGTTTCCATTTTACAGAGGGTTGTGTACTTCTTGATCGGAACAAGTTGCTCAAAGACTCCAGGGAACCTGGGGCCTGTACTACGAAGCTGGTTCAACCTAACCTGGATATGTTTGAGTTAGCCGGTTGGCCTAATCCAAAACATACGCGCTCTCGCTAAACGGTACTACGACGCGGGTTATCAAGTGGATCGCTCAAGCCAGCCGTGTCCTATCTACACTGAACAAAAATATAAACGCAACACTTTTGTTTTTGCTCCCATTTTTCATGAGATGAACTCAAAGATCTAAAACATTTTCTATATACACAAAATAACCATTTCTCTCAAATATTGTTCACAAATCTGAAAAAATCTGTGATAGTGAGCACTTCGAACTTTGCCGAGATAATCCATCCCACCTCACAGGTGTGGCATATCAAGATGCTGATTAGACAGCATGATTATTACACAGGTGTGCCTTACCCCCTAAACACACCAGGAGCGTCTGCGCCGCGTTACGTTGCGGCTGCGCCGCGCTGCGCTGCGCCCTCCTCCTGCGACCTAACACACCAGGCGCGTTTCAAAACGTTGCGGAAGCGGAGCGTCGTGTGTGCAGCCTGCAGTTCTTCTTCTTCTTCTTCTCTTTAATGGCGAATCGCTTCCACTTGGAGCATATATCGCCACCTACTGTTGAGTTATTAAATGTTCATATTAAATCCTTATCCTCAAACTAGTGCTTTTGAGGAATTTGAAGATCAGCTTGTTTGCTTCATTTCTTGATTTATTTTACATATATTGACTTGAAATCCATGTCCTTGATGTTGAGTTGTTCCAGTGCAGTTTTCAGAATGAGTCTTTGCCTTGTATATTCCGGGCAGCTAAAAAATACATGATGTATTGTCTCTGGTTGTTGGCAACCATCACAATTGCCATTTGGATGTTTTCCAATCAGATGCAGTGATGAGTTTAATCCAGAGTGACCCAATGTTATCCTGCTGTTAATGCTCTGTTCTCTTCTACTACTCCCCCAGGTGCTTCCTGTTCCCACTTCCCGTTGTATCTGGTATAAATGTCTTTGATGTTAGCCTCGCAGTTGTTGTTGATTTTGGAATATTTCCTGGACATTTGTACTTCTACAAGTAAGTAGGCTACGTAGTTAAATAGTTTATGTTTGTGTCTGTTTAAATCGGGTTTATTGTTGTTATTTCCTATGTTGTTGTGTTGTAGACTACAGACACAGTTAATAATAATTGTAATATTCCAGTTATAAACGATATGAATCAAAGATGTGTTGCTGTATTTTAGTGGTAAAAAAATATGCATTCATCATCATAATTATTCTATATATATATAATTTACAGTGCCTGTAAACCGGAGGAGAACGCTGGCATGTATTCTCCTACTTGAAAGACTACGGGGGGATTGGGGGAGCCGGTTTTGGGTGCACCCCCTCAACCAGCAAAGGAGACAACAAGGTGATTTTCATCACCTCGTGGCTGAGCTGAGGCTGGACAGCCAACGACATCACCAATATGTGCAGAGCAGATGGATGAACTGCTGTCCCTCCTGGGCCCTGAACTGACCAGACAATCCACAAATTACAGAGCTGCCATTGAACCCAAGCAGAGACTGGCTGTTGCACTTAGGTCAAATGCCCATTTCACAGACAATACATCACTGACCAGAAATTTAATAAAGGTTTTATTTTTTAACAATTTCACCCCAAACAACACTTTAAACAGAAACATCAAATATAAACAATCAACACAAAAAAAGTAACTATTTACAGTAAAAAAAACAATGAACTCAATTGCTCAACTATTGTTCGTAAAAAGACTCCTGCCAAGCTGAGCTACTGCTGGAGGACAGCATGTCTGATGGCCTTGTAGGTGTTGATTGGGCGCGTGGGGGTTGGGGTACACTTGGCCGAAAGGCTACTGGCCTGGAGGTGTGAATGGATGTTGAGTGGCGGGGGGGATGGTCAATGGGCTGCCAATGTTGCTGGTGTTGGGTGTCTCTTTCCATGTTGTGGAAGGTGTTTAAAATACAGACTTTTGCCTGATGTTTTCTGTCTTTGTCCAGTCTTTGCAACATGGGCACAAGACTGAGAGCAAAGTAGTATGACTCCTCTAATTCTGAGTCTGGCATGTGTGGTGCAGTTGGAGGTTCCTGCAGTAGAGATATCAGCTGCTCTCCAAGGTCTGTGCTCTGTGGCCTCCTCCTTGTGTCCCGTGTGGAACGCTGGGCCGCTGCTGGTGTGGAAATGGGATCCCTGGGGCTACGGGACCTAGAGGGCCTTTGCCTCTCTGCAGAGGTTGTGGGTACCAGAGGTGGTGGGGCTGGAGATCCACATGATGTCCTGGCATGTTCCTCTGTTTCCAATGACAGGGGTGTAGATGCTCTCTCCATGTCTTCTACAGGGGAAGGATTGCTCAAGCTGCTTTTTGAACTATATGAAAAGAAACAACATGAAAACAATTAAAACCTTTTTTCTGGGGATTAATTTATGCAATAGGAACATATTTATGTAATTTAAAATAAAGTCTTTCATACCCTTTGCAATACATCATCACAAATTACAAAATTATATAAATTAAAATATGTGCATACATACCTCCTTTGCTGTACATAGGGCAAAAGGAAGGACATTATGTCTGTATACTTCCAGCCCTTTTGCGTGCCGCCTGCAGATCCACTTGGGAGAGATTTCTTCCTGTTTTTAACAAAAGCATCCCAAAGTGACTTCCATCGTGCCTTGCCTTGTCGACTGAAACAAAGAATAGATTCAGATTAATAACATGATTTCACATATTTTTCTTTGCTTTTTTTTACCCTTCAGATACTTGGCTTCCAGGGACTCATTGGTCAGCCTAGCATTCAGCTATAGCCTAGGATGCGCTACTGTGTATGTAATACAATTTATAATAAATGGTTTTGTCTGACAAATGACTGCCAAATTATTCTTGTCTGTCCTCACAATTTATCTGACTATAAATGCAAGATTTTCCACCACAGCATACTGTATTTAAACATTATTGAGAGTATTTTGGGTAGTTGTTATAACACATGAATAAAAACAAACTATAATACAAAAATATAATATCATTATAAAGAGTTAAACACAACTGTATTGATCCCTGGGCGAAATTCACAAGATAAAGTATAGTTAAAAAAACAATATTTATAAAAATATAAATACAAAATAATAATAATATAATAATATTATAATCTTGATACTTTATTGTGAAATGCAAGTTTACTGAACAGTTTTTTAACGACTTTCACAAGATGTGAAACTACTGAATGGCTCTGTACTGTACCTACAAGTATTAATTAACTTTAAAACATTAATATGTAGTTGTTACCTTCCACTCCACAAACTGCAGCGACTAAAAACCAGGCCTTGTCCTTTCTGATGTTGTCCTCGTAGTAAGCATTGGTTACATCGTATACAATGGTGTGTTTCTCCACTTCCATTATGAACACCTCGTCGTCCATTGTGCGCATCGTAGTGGAGGTGTTGTGATGAAGGAGGGGGGTCTGCTAAATTAGTATATATGCGGGCTGGGCCTGGCCCGGATGCTCACCTTTCCACTTCCTGCGAGGGGGGGGCTGCCTGCCCGACCTTACCTTACGGCTGCGCCGCGGCAAAAATAGGATTCATCCTAATTTTAGAGAAGCGCTGCGCCGAGCCGCTTCTGGGACGCGTCTGAGCCGTAACGCGGCGCGTGTGGTGGAACAGCACCCATTGACTAGAGTGGCCGTGATCCTTACGACCGCCGCGGCGCGGCCGTAACGCGGCGCAGACGCTCCTGGTGCGTTTAGGGGGTTAGGCTGGCCACAATAAAAGGCCACTCTGAAACGTGCATTTTTGCTTTATTGGGGGGGTCTGGGGGGGTCCGAAAACCAGTCAGTATCTGGTGTGAGGGGTAGGATTAGGGTTAGGGGTAGGGTTAGGTTTTGTGTTGGGGTAGGGTTTAGGATTCTCGGTTGAGAATTGTTGCACGGGCCTGAGGATCTGTGGATGGGTGTGTGTGTGTTGTTTGACCTAAGGTCAGACAGGAGTTTTAAATATGAACACATGCTGGGAAGTGTGTGTGTTTATAATTAGCTGTCCTACAACACGGGCACACCCTGGAATCCAACTTAGATTGAGGGGGTCCTGGGGGATCGATCTCTGGGGAGGTAGGCATGCCAACACTTGGAGGCAGGCAGTAAACGGGGCACACCCTGGAGTCCAACTTGGGTTGAGGGGATCCTGGGGAAAAGTTCTCCGGAAAATCGGCAGACGCAGTAGGATTAGGGTTAGGGTTAGGGTTAGGGTAATGTTGTGAATCGAGAGGCCTGTGTTCGTCGTCCATAACATACGCCTGCCCATACCATAACCCCACTACCACCATGGGCCACTCAATTCACAACATTACATTTGTGTTTTAACTGCACTTACACTACTATGCACGGCTTGTACTAATAGAACTGGAATCACTTTTAAATTGGCCGTTTTAGATCCCCCAATCATTTAAGGTGTTTTATGGATTCCATTGGGACAAGCTCCGCACACGCACACACACGTAGATACATCGATACACGCATGCACGCACACACACACACACACACACACACACACACACACACACACACACACACACACCACCCTCCAGATCCTGGGACGGGGAGATCTGCTTTTTAAGCATACTCTGCCGCCGTTCCGTGGTCCGGCTCCACTCCACTTTTTAACCATTCATCTGAAACGGTCTTGTCCTCACTGAGCTTTTATGATGCTTTTAAAAGGGTTTTTATAAGGTTTATGTTTACGGAGGTTTTTAATGTTTTTTTAAACACCTATCTCCTCCAGAGCCCTGCGCTCTTCCCCAACCTAACCCTACCCCTACCCCTAACCCTAATCCTACCCCTCACACCAGATACTGACTGGTTTTCGGACCCCCCCAGACCCCCCCAATAAAGCAAAACTGCACGTTTCAGAGTGGCCTTTTATTGTGGCCAGCCTAAGGCACACCTGTGCAATAATCATGCTGTCTAATCAGCATCTTGATATGCCACACCTGTGAGGTGGGATGGATTATCTCGGCAAAGGAGAAGTGCTCACTATCACAGATTGTTTCAGATTTGTGAACAATATTTGAGATAAATGGTTATTTTGTGTATATAGAAAATGTTTTAGATCTTTGAGTTCATCTCATGAAAAATGGGAGCAAAAATAAAAGTGTTGCATTTATATTTTTGTTCAGTGTAGTTACAGTAGGTGCGCGTTCACATGAAAGGGGTGGTATTTGGAGCATTCGACCAATCACAAACATGGAGAAGCGTACTGACAGCACAGCGTCATACTTCCTGAATGAAAAGTCAACTATAATATTAGACATATGAAGAAGTTAAACCATGACTTAAACACTTTATCCAGGATAAAAGCCACATAGCTGCACCTGCAAGGTGAATACAGCTGGTAAAAGAACAAGTGTTTGAATGCGTACATTAACAGGTTTATGATATCACTGCACGGCCGTCCAAGACACGAGTAGATCTGACTTTAATTACATTTGACTCGAGTGTTTCGTCAACTTAATGTGTTGCTTAAAATAATACTTCTGCATACAGTATGTGACACTGTGAGTATTGCACAGCCAGATACGGCTCAACTGACTCAGATAAGGAAATATATGATACATTATGATGCATGTGATATGATGTGATATGAATGATAATGGGACACATCGACATCTGCACTCACAGTGCCGCGGACTGTAGGCAACGTAATTTTACTTTGATCTGGTTACTTATGTTGTGGCAGATATTTAATCAAGCTTTCTTAACATAATAGTATAATGATAGTTATAATAGTCCGATTGCTCTGAAGATGGGAGGGGATATTCTATTCATTTTCACGTTCACACAGTCGATGATTTTGGCCGGCCGTCTTTCCTGCAACCGCAGTTTAAACTGTATTTCCTCCACACACTGAGCTCTGATTGGTCAGCAGGCGGTGCTTTCGCTGAGTTGATCTCTTATCCTGGAACATATCCTGCTTCGGAGCACAGACTAGGTTCCAGGATAAGTCACCATGGAGATCAAGCCCGCTAAAAAGTGAACCAGCTTCGTAGTACCGGAAATCCCAGAAGTTATCTTGCTAAACAAAAATCCTGCTTCGTAGTATACCCCCCTGGACCCGACCAGGTTAGCCGCTAAGCATAAGTTACCATGGAGATCTAGCCTGCTAAAAAGAGAACCAGCTTCGTAGGACCGGAAAGCCGGAGTTTTCCCTGAATTTAGCCGGATAAGCGAAAATCGTGCTTCGTAGTAGGCCTATACCCCCCTGGTCTCGACCCAGAAATGCAAACAGGTTTGTTATTTTTTGTGATTGATAAAGTTTCGAGTCACAACACGGAAACCTCAACCCACATTGCTAGCTACATCATCCCATCTTGAGAGTATGTCACTGTTGCAAATGTATGTCTGTACACTTTGTCTGATGTCTCTTACCAGCATGGATGGAACAGGTGCCGGAAAAACTTTCTCCAGCCAATTTATTCTCACAGACATCTGCTCATTGGTGCAGCAGTGCCAGGTTCTTCCAAGACTCTTAGCACATGGACAGAGCTGGTTGAATTCAGCCTGACAGCGATCACAAATCCAGTTCATGGAGGACACAGGGAAGTACAGTTTCGCTAAAGTAATGGACTGGATAGCGAAGGTGAGATGAACCCCTGAACTCTTAAAAATGCAAAACAAATTAAATGGGCCCTATTTTGCTCATTTCAGATTTTCTGTGAATACTAATACAATATCTAAAAGAAAGTATCTTACATTTTTAATGTCACATTAACAGTACATGATTAAATAAAATAATAGAAACAGTATAAAATATATAATCTGCACCATTCTAATTGTGTACCATTCAATGTCAGCTAAGAAACCCCCACACATTAAATCAACTTTTACATACAGAGTACTATATGTAGCCTTGTCTGCTCTATTTGTCAGTGATGGATGTTTTTATTTATTTTATTTTAAACTGATCCCACTGGTAAATGTTGCCAAGACGGTTAAATGTATTTCTCCTAGCACACTTGAACACATTGCATTACATTAGCCAGAGGGGACCCACACAAAGAGCCTCTGACTACTTATAATACCCTCCTTTATTGTCTATATGAAACGAAGCTCAGCGCAAGTTCTTTCAGGAAGACTGGGTATACATTCACTCTGCAGCTGCATATAATCAGCTCATCACAGGCTTTCTTTTTAACCTATTACATTTCACCTCAATCTCCAGCAGTCAATCACCGTGCTGCAGCCACACTTTAAAATGGTTCTCCTCTCTCCTGCAGTCAGCTGTGATTTCAGGTTTTCATGCTGCCGCCCGCCTCCTCCCCATCCACCTCCTTTCATCATATCCAGTGCCAGGAGAGCTAATCCAAGGACCTCATCATACCTCCTCTTCATCCCATCTCCTCATCAAATCCAGATCTTCAGCATCCCCACCAGTGTCTAGACCCCGGGGGTGTTTCCTATGCCTGCATTTCCAAAGACTTAACATTTATCATATGGCATGTGGCAATAAATGTTCTTTAAACAAAATGAAGTCTCTCCTGATTGAAATATATTAAGCTACCACCAGCAGTCGGCTAACTAAACTTAGGTATCCTTAATAGGTATATATAAAACTGTAACTGGACAACACATGTAATCAACCTTCACATATTAAGCATCCAGTAATTAGACTGAAACCAAGGTGTCGGTCAATCATTACATCATATAATTTACATTTTATATTTTATGTCTTATCTGTCAGAGAGAAACCATCATTTATTTTTATTTGATTTGTATTATCATACATTTCACCTCCTTGTGTCTATTAACCTGATAAAATGTTATATTTTGCTGCATGTACCTTTTAAAGTTCTTAACAAATAATCTGAGGGGAATTTCTTGTCGTTTACTTTTAACTGTTTGCTCTTCTGCCCTCCGGTAGACGCTACAGGTCAATTCAATCAAGAACAAACCGACTGAAAAACAGTTTTTACCCCAGAGCCATACGAGAACTGAACACTGTCAAACGCTGAACTGAACAGTTACAACTTCCAACTGCACTACTTTTTAATAGTTGTATTAACTTATGAACTGATCGACATCAGAGATGCAAAATATCATCCCTGTGTTGTTTTTTTATATATTGTAAACTGTATTTAAATAATGTGCGGGCATGTATGGATGTGTGAGCATGTTTAATGTGTATATGTTTATATAGATAATATATGTATTCGTTTTATGTGGAAATGCACTGCGAGGATTGCTTTTTTAAATTTCGTTGTACCTGGTGCGATGACAATAAAGGAATTCTATTCTATAACTTTGAGCTGTATGAAAAGTGCTGTATACTATATATAAAGCTTTATTGGTATTATTATTACAAATAACATTTGGACATATCACCATGTCATTGTAAGAATAAGTAATTTGTTTAGATGTTTCAAAAATGTCGACCAGAATCTGTTCCGGTCTGTTCTGCCAAGACAAGCTAATCCATCGAGATAAAATCTGTTATTATTTGGCCCTGCCTGGCAATTTGACAAATTGTCCTCAGTTGGGGGAGAGGAGAGCGTCTCTGTACACCCAGCATGCAGGAGACTCCTCTAACAAAGTAACAGTATGTAGACGCATGAGCTGGGTGTAATATGAGGGGTGCGGTGCTCCCCTTGGTGTGCAGATTCTCTGATAAATATTGATGATGGAAGGAGGCCTGTTGACATAGCAAGTGGCTGTGACACAGTTACAGCTGGCAGTGAGCTGCAGAGCTGCACTCTTGGCACTCATCATTCTCACTGAATGCTGCGAGTGCTGAGCGCTGCAACAAATCCCTCTATTAGATCACAGTAACACAATGAAATTAATCTCTATTTGTGCCTGCGATGTAGGCATTTTCTATACAGTACATGTAATGCACCAGGATGTCATAAAAACACATGACACTTCCTTATACTGAGTTTCATCTTAAAATGCTGGTGGATACAGTGATATCCAACTGGTTTGATCAACAGATAACAGAAGAATTTGATTATTTTAAAATGCTTAATAATTGAGGCCCAACCCTATTTTTACGTTTGAAAAAAACACATTTGAAAAGTATAAATGTGAGTCTGTTTTTCATTGAATAATTCATTCAAACCAATGCCAACCACTTATTTCAAAAGCATTTCAGACCGACTGGCTGACTGAATTGCCATTTCGTTTCACTTCACTGATACGCTGAACAAATCGCAGATGTCGGCGACATTCAAAAGGTCTGAAACATCATTGCATCATACAGTACATCCTTCAACCTTTCTTTGGTGCGAACATTAAAGGTGTTAGCTTTCTTTAACACAATCGCCCTCTATTGTTTCCTCAAGTTAGTAAGAAATATTACATTTCCACATAGGCGCAATGACATTGAAACATACAACACTGAAATGAAAGGAATACAAGGTAAAAGGATTCCAAAATGCATCAAAGCAGCCATTAATAATTAAAAACAATAGTAAAAGCCTCTTAAACCCTCAGAAAACAACTGTACTTTGATGGATGCATGTTTAGTACAAAAGGAAAACATGTTTAATAAAATATTAAAAATATTATCAAAGCGTCAACATCTCTGACTGTCATCATCAGATAAAATAAGCAGTTAGTGTGAAGTGAATGTTATCCACCTGATTTCAGATTGTATTTTAAAAGCTTTATTCAAGCCGCCACTTTGCTAGCTTGTTATGCTCTTCAAATGTACTCTCACTGTCAATCCATTGTTGCTTAAAGCACCACGTGTTAAGCAAATATGTCAGAGGTTGTATATGCTTAATGTCTGTGGACTCTTTAATCTGTATTGCATTTATATTTACCATTATTTTCCCATATAATGTATCTGTGTTTATTGTATCTTACCATCTCAAAAACATTGCCAGACACACGCCTTCATCACATCCCGTCTGGACTACTGCAATGGAGTCCTGTCCGGGGTTCCCAGCAAAACCCTGGACAGGCTCCAATACGTCCAGAACTCTGCCGCCAGGCTTCTCACCCGCACCAAGCCATGGCAACACATCACCCCCACCCTCATCCACCTCCACTGGCTGCCGGTCAAGTCCCGGATTCAGTACAAAACACTCCTCCTCATGTACAAGTCCCTCCAAACCCTCGCCCTCCAGTACTTATCGGACCTCCTCCATCCCTACACCCCTTCTCGGAGTCTGCGGTCCTCAGACACGGGCCTGCTCTCCATCCCCCGCTCTCGCCTCCGAACTGTTGGTGACAGGGCGTTCAGTGTTGCGGCCCCCACCCTCTGGAATGCACTTGCCGAGATCCGTAATGCTGCCTCGCTGGACATCTTCAAATCATCACTAAAAACACACCTGTTCACCCTGGCCTTCGGGCCCCAGCCTTTTCTTGGTCCCCCGGCTTCCTTTATTTTTTGTTTGCCCTTTGATTGTCTGTTTGTTTTGTTTGTCCACCATGTACAGCGACCTTGGGTCCCTTGAAAGGCGCTATATAAATATAATGTATTGTTGTTATTATTATGTTACCTTGGATCATAGAATAGAAAACTCCCTTAGAATTAAAGTAAATTAAAGACATGCCTTTTTCATTTGTCTTCTTATAGTTTATTTGAACATGTATACAACAATACAAAACAAGATAAACAACAATAAACATGCTTCATCTGTATAATACAAGGACATCTTTTGAAAACATTATGTAGAAAATAAAAGACACACAATTACACAATCTCAGGAACTGCACCGATAACGCATCCATTCATCCTTTTGAACATTAGATATATTAGATCCTTTGCATAAGCAATGAAGGGCCTCCATACAATCTCAAATTCATGCTGTCTAGCTATTAATATATAGGATATCTCCTCCAATGGGAGGCCTGACAGCATCCGTCTCAACCAATCAATGATGCTTGAGCTGTGAGCCTTTTTCCAAATCAATACAATTCAGGTTTTCCGCATAGAGCAAGCTGAGGTCTTTAAATGTTCGCTCATGTTTATATATATATTTATGCTTTTCTGGATATGTTTTTTTGTGGCTTTTTTAATTTTGTATGATTCCATTCTTATGGCTTTAGGCTGTTTTAACTGGTAACATTGTTCATGTTTTATTGTATTGTGATACAACTCTTCTGTTAAAGGCTGCATCCTGGAAGAAAGATGTTAAATACAGTTATTATTGTCATGTTAATATTTATATGTTTAATGTCTAGGCATCTATTCTGAAGCTTCCTATGTATTACCAGGGTGGCTAATTTCAAACATCTCCATTTTATCTGAGGATTGAATTTAAATAATGATGATGATGATGATGATGATGATGATGATGATGATGATGATGATGATGATGATGATGATGATGATGATGATGATGATGATGATGATGATGATGATGATGATGATGATGATGAGAAGCAAACACTGAATCAAAGGGTTAATCCTCCTGCAGTGTATTTCATACCTTATGTGCACAGTGTACCCGGGGAGTGATCCTCCAGCAGAAACCCAGTGAAGCGACTCGTCCTGTGTCAGAGCATCTGACTCATTTCCATAATGTTGAGTGCCACAAAGAAACTTCAGCTAAATTACCATGACAACAGATACTTCAAGACTCTTTCTGGTCCAGTTCTCAACTCAAGCTTATCTGTAATTACACCTTAGTCATCTTCATTTGCTACAAATAACTCACAATGTTTCTTCAGTAAACTATGTTTTTTTTTTTTAAAGATAACATATTTAAGTATGTGTCGTCATGTACATTTCTTTCGCCTAAATACTGTATTTGACTTCAAATATGTGTGTGAAAGTGCATACATCTGGGTTTCTTTTTGATAAAACAGTCAATTACATTTAATAAAATAAAATATTAATAAAATAAAATACGTTATAATTGTAGCTGTTATTGATATAATTATGAGTATTATTTGCAATATTATTACAATTTAATATTATCATTTATTTGTTTTACTATTATTTGTATATAATTTGTTGTATTAAGAAATGCATTAAAAAGACATTTTAGGAACCAACAAGGGTCCTTCACATGGCAACACTGGCACATTCCAGCTTAAAGTGTAATCATAATGCAAGGATAATATGTACATTAAAGACACATACCATCATGCTCGTGAAATATTCCTCCTGATAAGGAAACAATGAGATGCTGTGGTACAGGACAGTTTGTAATCCCGCTCAGCATCAGCGACCCTGCAGATGCTGCCTCATCCACTCGAGGGAACAGCTTGTTTACAAAAGCACTGCCTCTCCGTGCCTTTGGTGTTGTTACGCTGAGATTCGATTTTTTTATTGTTCAAAGAGGTCTGTTATTGCCATCAGGGTTTATATCTCATCACAGAAAGACATCAAAGGGAGATGAAGCATACTTGTGATTCTTCAGAGAGTGCCTTCCAGAGACAACCAGCTCCTGCATCTCCTGGGTAGGGACTCCTGAAGATCCACTCGTCCTCCACGGGACCACAGTTATTTTTGTGTCCTTCGCCTGTTTGGGATTGCTTTTGTGTTGTGGGAGAAAACAGGTTGCATGAAAACTGAAATGAAAAGTAGCCACAGTATTACACCCACAAAAAGTGGAGTACATGTTAGTATAGTAACTCATTTTATGCATTATTAAATTACTGCACCAAATAATATGTATTACATAAACCTGGATATTATGAATTTAAAATGCATAGGCTTTATTTAGATCGAATACATAAGCCTGGTTCTAATGTATTTGAAACACATTGAATGTATTGATAATAAGGTTTAGACATAGTTATTATGGTACGTCCACACAGCAGCTTTTCAAAAATCTTGAAAATCTTGGAGCTGGGCGTGTCTGACAGCTTGGGGATTTTTTGCGAGCAATGCGACCAACAACCAATCACATGAATCTCCCGCCCCCGACATACAAAGCAAAAAAGCCCGGGGATTTTATGCGAGCAATATATATATATATATATAAACTCCCCAAACAGGCGAAAACCTACCAGTTTCACCCACTGTCTCTGCCACCTCCCTCCATGCCTGGTTCCTCCGGTTTGTATCCCGTTAATAGTTCTGGTCGTAAAGAACCGGGTGATTTGCTACCGTAATTTCTCGTTTGGAATATGAGGAAATGAACTGCGGTCTGGTTCTCCCTGCTTACACGCGGTTTGATTGGCTAGCGCTTCTACCGTCAGATTTGCATCAACGTGTTTGATTGGCTGACGCTTCCAGCTCAGCTTCAAAAGTTGAACATTGCTCAACTTTTGAATCCTGGACATCCTGGAAATCTTCGCTTCGCTCCCCCACAATGCAGTTCGGCGAAGGCAAAGTGACGTCATCCCCATTCAAAGTCAATGGGCAGAGAAGCGTTGGAAGCGGTGGAAGATTAGTCTAAAGCTGTTGTGTGGACGTACCGTTATGTATCTGAGTTTATTTCCTCCTTCAGACTATCGCTCCTGATATTCTACCGTTTCTCACTCATTTCATCAACACTTCTCTAACTTCTGGTCACTTTCCAAACAGTCTCAAGGAGGCAAGAGTAAACCCTCTGTTATCTCCATCAGAACAACCTTCTGGATCCGCACCAGTCTGGTTTCAAGGCAGGTCACTCCACAGAAACTGCCCTCCTTGCTGTCTCTGAGGAACTGCACACTACCGAAGCAGCATCCCTCTCCTCTGTCATCATCCTGTTGGACCTGTCTGCTGCATTCGACACGGTGAACCATCACATCCTCCTTCGCACTCTCAAAGACCGCACCTACAGGGTAACTTGGAGAGGGTCCGAGTCCGACCCTTGTCAATTAACTACAGGGGTCCCTCAGGGCTCTGTTCTTGGTCCTCTTCTCCTTGTACACAAACTCGCTTGGATCTGTCATTAGCCCGCATGGTTTTTCATACCACTGCTACGCTGACGACACCCAATTAATCCTGTCCTTTCCCCGCTCAGAGACCCAGGTCGTCACACGCATCTCTGCTTGTCTAGCTGACATCTCTCAGTGGATGTCTGATCATCACCTCAAGCTCAACCTCGACAAGACTGAACTGCTTTTTCTTCCGGGAAAAGATTGTCCCACTCTTGACCTGACAATCAACATCGGCGCCTCTGTTGTTTCCCCGACTCAGACTGCAAGGAATCTGGGTGTGATCCTAGATAACAACCTGTCCTTCACTGCAAACATCGCTGCTACAACCAGCTGCTGCAGATACACGCTTTACAACATCAGGAGGATACGTCCCCAGCTGACCCAGAAAACAACACAGGTTCTGTTCCAGGCTCTCGTCATCTCACGCCTAGACTACTGCAACTCCCTCCTGGCTGGTCTACCTGCATGTGCTATCCGACCTCTGCAGCTCATCCAGAATGCAGCGGCTCGTCTGGTCTTCAACCTTCCAACATTTTCCCACACCACGCCGCTCCCCCGATCCCTCCACTGGCTTCCGGTAACTACTAGAATCCACTTCAAGACACTGGTACTTGCGTACCATGCTGCGAATGGATCTGGCCCTTCCTACATCCAGGACATGGTTAAACTGTACACCCCAGTGCGTGCACTACGCTCTGCATCAGCCAAACAGCTCGCTGCACCTGCACTGCGAGGGGGACCCAAGTTCCCATCAGCAAAAACAGTCGGTTTGCTATCCTGGCTCCAAAATGTTGGAATGAGCTCCCCATTGAAATCAGGACAGCAGAAAAATTACACACCTTCCGGCGCAGACTGAAAACTCATCTCTTTCGACTCCACTTCGAGCGATAGAACTATTAACAAAGAACTGCTAACAGAGCACTTATATACTAATAAAGTATTATCTAAAGCCAGTTGAGTGCACTTGAAATGTTTGGCTCTATGAAACCTGATGTACTTATATGATTCTGTTTTCTTCAAGGTTGTGTCTTCCTGGTCGAATGTACTTATTGTAAGTCGCTTTGGATAAAAGCGTCAGCTAAATGCAATGTAATGTAATGTAATATTAGTCAATTAATGTCAGAACTATGTAATCCAAATGGAAGGACATTTTATATGCAATTGAAATACATAAATCCTCTATATTAGCCCACATTTGTCTGTTGTCATGTTCCACTGCGTGTAATGTAGACTAAAATGACTACATTTTTGATTGCGACATTGATATGAATAGACAGTGTTGTCTTCCAGTGGAACACACATTGGGAAAGAGGAGGGAGCACAATCCAATGGATGGAAAACAATCCAAACACAAGTGAAGATGAAAATATGGCATGACAAAAATATGGCATGACAAAAATAGGCGCTCCCAGCTAAAAGAAGGAAATCAGCTTTCAACTTTAATCCTAAGGCTTGGGAGAAAGAGAGGCGTTTTACTCACGTCAATCAGTCCGCCACTTGTGTACAGACTGAAATATCTCCTTAACTACTGAAAGAACTCTCATGACAGTCAATTCAACTGGAGGATCTGTCTTACTGACCTTTCCTCTAACACTATCCGGTTGATATATTTGGCTTTTAGTTAAACATGTACTGGATGGATTGCCATGAAATATGACACAGACACTCATGGTGCACAAAAGACGAACTATAATGACTTCTGTGATTTCCTGACCTTTGCCAATGCCACAACCCTCAACATCTATGAGATGGATTGGTAAAAATGTGCTTGAAGACATTCATGGTTCCCAGAGGATGTATCTCAACGACTTGGGGATCTGTTGCCTTTTTCTCTATAGTGCATCCATGAGGTTTACGTATATGCTTTTGATTATAATATCTCAACAAAACATTAAAAAGTATGCTTTAAAACTGGATGGTCACCAGATGATAAATCCTAATGTCTTGGTGATCGTCATGTATCACCACAATTAAGTCAACATTTCCCCTTATTCAATACTTTTGTTTTAAAGGTATCCTGTTATGCTATTTTTAGGCAAATATTATGGGTCTCAGATATATAAAAATATATAAAAACATGTCTATGATGTGTTTTGCTCATAATACCAAACAGATCATGCATTTTAGACATCCCTCATATCCCTCTATGTCAGCCCTGTTGGAGAAACGCAGGTTAAATGTGTGCCTACTCAGTCGTCTTCAAGATGTAAACTCTCATTATCACACTGGGATATAATAATAATAATAATAATAATAATACATTGCATTTCAAAGCGCTTTTCCAGGTGCTCAAAGACGCTTTACAGTGGTGATAAAACATGATAAAATAGAATTTAAAAGTTATTAAAACAGCAATACAGCATAATTCACAGATTAAAAGCCAGTCTGAAGAGGTGTGTTTTGGTCAGTGTTTTGAAAGTGGGGGAGTCAGTGCAGTCTCTGATGTGTTGTGGGAGGGAGTGATATGAAGATTCTACTTCACATTCACATTCACCATTAAATAACTGGAGGATAAAACATTTCACACCAATTAGGTGCCTTCAACCTTCAACTTCACACCAATGGTGACAGCCCTCCAAGAAATATAACACGTAGGCATTTCAATCAAGGATTATTTCTGAAACAGTAGGAGCTCGAATGCTTTTGCTCTTGCGGGTTTACTACATGGTGAGTTCCTTTTTTTATTTCCTGCTTTTTTACACATGCTCTCTCCAGTACAGGTTGGCTCTGAGTGTTAGCGATGCTTGCTAATGTAAACACAGACCATATTACGTCCAAAACACGTCAGGCATTGTGTCTGATAGCAACGTTTCTGATAGTGCCGTGGGTCCGCATGTACGATATTACCTAATATAGACGTCATACCGGACGTAAATCTGGATCAGCTCCGTTGTACCCCTGTTTTTAGAGATTTGGGTATGGAAGAAAAGAGAGAGGGTTTTCTTTTCTGACACTTTGTGAGTTCCTTGACACACTGGGGACACATGTATAAAATACATCAAAAAGTGCATTTTGCATGATAGGTCCCCTTTAAAATCTGCTGACCTAATGATGTTCCCATCAGCCTCTGCTGTACTTATTGCTAATGAGCCAAATTCAGCATGTTAACATATTTTCCGTATAATGTACCTCCTCTCCGAGCTGTAGACCCTTAGTGTTATTTACCTGGAAGCGGTGCTCACACATTGCTCACACATTGCTCACATGGAGCAGGAAAACTGGTGAGAATGGCAGTCAAAAAGGTTAAAGTCCTCTGATCTAATGGGCCGTTTGCAATAAAACTTACTGCCCACATTCATCCAGAATGTCCAATTACCATCGCTGCCTGTGAGGGCTGAGGGCAGTGCTGACATTCTTCCTAACACCTTAGTAAAGTATTAAGCAAACATATCAGACTGGAAGATCAATAGACAAGTGAACAGAGGGTTTAAGGAAGAGAGAAGCAATCAAACTTTGATTTGGACAGACGAGTAAAGTCAGGCTGCAGCCCCACGAGGACGAATTCGGTCGTTTGCGTTACTGTTTAGTGTCATATAGACCGTTCGGCCACACGAGGACGACCGAATACGGCACTAAACGACTGAGGAAACGACAACGGGTCCCAAGGTGGATAGAAATGCATACGCCACTCTCTGGGGGGTCAAACAGCTCCGTGTGTGCGCCCTATACGGACATTTTCAGATCACTGATAGTGATTGCGCAATAGCCCCGCCTCTCCCCACCTCTTCTGCTCACCTCCGCTTACCCCGCGCCAGTGCTGAAGTGTTTCGCCACCAACAACAACAACAATGGCGGATCGCAGAGTTGCTATCGTGCTCCGGACGCTATTGACCATGCTACAGTTGTTTGTGCAACATCTACAGCAATAATGATGAGGCAATAGCCCCGCCTCTCCCCACCTCTGCTGCTCACCCCCACGTCAAAGTAAACTGCACCCTGAATTCAGATTATTTATCTTTCTCTCGCGAGTGAAGTCTAATCTGACAGGACGGAGACACGCAGCTCTGCCCACCTGCAGCTCCTCCCTCTGCAGCAAAACACACACTTCAAGTCAGATCATCACCCTTAGCTATTTTAATTACCTCTCAAACTCCCTAAACTAGTTATAAATATGTTTATTTTTTACTGTCGGCCGGGTCACTCATTACTGGATCAGCTGCTGCATGAGACACACACTGGCGCTGTCCGAAGAGAGGGAGGAAAAAGAGAGGCTCGGTGTATTTTATCATTATATTATATAGAGTCGTTATTCATTTGTTTTAAAGCTCAATAAATAACAAAGAAGACCTTTGACCGGCACTTTTATAATTTTGTCCTGAAGATTTCAACTTTAATACACGCTGACTGGCGAAAAACTCTGCCCGGTTCCCTCGGCCCCCACCGCGGAGAATAAACAGAAGGGCAACCATGACAACCATGCTTCTTCGCTGCTTTTGTGGAGGAAGTTACAGCGCCACGTAGAGGCTCCTGCATATGTACTGCAGCTTCTCCAGCGGTTGGAGCTAAACGGAGCGGTCTCGTGTGGGCAGACACTATCCGGATAATTATTGCATGTGGACGGAAGCCGTTTGCGATTGCGTTTGCGTTAATCCTATGCGTTTAGCCGTTTTCGTCCTCGTGGGGCCGCAGCCTCAGAGTGACACCAGACTGAATTACACACATTACAACACCAGAGATAACCCCATGTTGACCCTTTTGTTATATTCACCAACATCTGTGTTCACCCCTCCTGCTCTTTATCAAATGTGTGGCAGGGATTAAAATGAGGTCTTTATTTTGTTTCTAGAAACGTGTACATGACCTCATTTTTGACGTCTTTGTCTTTCTACTGTCTATGGTAATGAAGCAGTGAAAATAGAAATGCATTTCCTCTAATGAGGACAGCGTCCGTTTGGGCATGTTATATAAAGGTTACTCCTATCAGATGCTGCTTGTGCTTCTGTGAGGCTATCTCTTGCAGATAGCAACGCACAGACACAGACAGGAAGTCAATGATGAGGTTGGGAGTGTATAATCACACTCAGGCTTAAACTATTTGTCTACACAGACTTGTTATTGGCAATATCACAGTTCAAGACATTTACAGTCCACACCATCCCTCGCGGGGATGAGTTTTCGTTTTCTCCAGTATTAACAGATTGCAGGAGGTGAAATATCAGATTAGAGATGCCCTCAGGCAACCAAAACACACATTAATCCTGTAATGACCCACTGTGCTGAAGTGAACATTATTTTTCAGATGACATGTTACAAAAGTTTGCAACGTCGTGTGCCGACTCAATCATCTTTAACATGTAAACTCTCATTATCACACGGGGATTTGACGATTCTACTTCACATTTGAATTCACCGTTAAATACCTGGAGGATAAAACATGTCACACCAATTAACTATAGGTGCCTTCAACCTTCAACTTCACACCAATGGTGACAGCCCTCAAATTAATCTAACAAGTTGAAAATAATTAGCAGCTTCACTAACTGGCTGCATTTAGGCCTTTCAATCCTTGAAATGTATTCAGTATGTCACCAGTCTTACCAATGTCCTACTCAAATGACTCCACCTGAAATAGATAAGGCACAGCACAGATGTAACCACATACCCCCATAGAGACAGAACAACCACAAAAGTAGCATTTATTGATCAAAAATCTCCCTTTTTATCAACAAATCAATTACAAAGAACCCACTTTTTGAAATTGAGAAGCATTTTCTGGATGAAATATATTTTCCTGTTGCGTCGATTTAACTTTTTTTTTTTTAACCCTGGTGCTTCTTTAAGATAAATGAAATAGAAAAGCAGACACAAGCAGACATAATGAAATTGTTTTATATTAGGGCCTGGTTCATTGCAATTTAATGAGAATCCAAACCCCATATTGCCCTTACAATTTCAAGTTATTAAAACGGGTAAATCTGTGAGATCTGTGAGAGGTGGAGCTGAAGTATATACATTGACATGTTTCTTTCATGCTGTAAAATATATATGGTTTCATGCTCCAAGCGCAAAGCAAATCCTGGTTGAAAGTCTCTTGTCATCCTTCCCTGGTCTTGTATACATTGTAATAGGAAAATGGTAAAGGTCGCTTATAATAAATAACAAATAGACTCGGACTGCCACATTGATTCAGAGAAACAAACTGACTGAGAAATTGCAAGTGGCTCATCCAAGAGCATGTACACAATTACATATTTAGTTGACAGAAGTAATATCACATTTCAAAAAGATATTTCCCCAAAGAATATTAAACAGATGTTTTTACTTTATTTTAGTTTTTTCGTCACATTTTTGCTAATTAGTTTTATGTTGGAGAAATGAAGATATGAGGTTTGGGTTGCATGAAGCACGCAATTAGATAATGGTATTGGCAAACAACTTAGCCACGTTAAAAAATAAATGACTTGGGGGGGGGGGGGAGTTAATTATGTCAGCGCTGCGTGCAAAACTGTTATGTTGTTAAACACAAAGCCAAACATTACAGACAAGGAAAGCAGCTGCCAGCGGGGAAGTGAGAGTGAGATGATTACTTCAGGGACAAGGACGCTCAGGTGATCCCCATCAGCTGATGACTCTCTGTCCGTTCAGAGACAAGGACACTGGTGACTAAACTAAAGCACAGCTTATTGCTGTATCTGTTATCGGAAATGTAAATGGCTTAATATTTATAAGCACTATAAGTCATTCAGAAATGTTTGTAAATCGAAAACGATAGTTGGTAATTGTCATGATTTTGGTTTTTGTATTTTATGTTTCCTGTTTGATTTTGTAGAAACACTGGCCGTTTCTCAATCGCGAGGATACTGGCTTGGTGGTAGCGTACTTCCAAGTCACTTCCTTCAGAAACGAAGCAAGTATGCTTCCAAGCCACGGCTTCGGAAAACGAAGAAGAATGGAACAGGCTAACAAGTGTGCCACTCTCTCTAACGGTTTCAACATAAACTGTACCGAAAATAAATACCTCACGATGTCTATCTAATTATGAACTTGCTTTACTTTCACAGAACACATTTTTGGTGATACCAAACAAATGCAACAAAGTAACACATTTACCAACACATGTCCTACGCCACTACATACTTACATTTAAATGTGTGCTGCGTCGGTTCAGCCATTCTCCGCAAGGGTTTTTGAAATTGGTCCGTGCGCAAAGCATTGTGGGGATTTTAAGGACGCGAAGTCTACCCATGTGCAGCCTCGACATTTCCCCCAAACCAAGGACGCGGCCTCGGTGGAATTCCAAGTATGCTGGAGATTGGAACAGTACTTCAGCGGCACTGGATGACGTAGCATCCTTGAAATATTGACTTGGAAGCCAGTATCCTCGAGATTGAGAAACGGCCCCTATCCCTGCAGTGTCATGTCTGTTTCTACTTCCTGCCCTTGTGCATTGTATTGCTTGTTCTGATTGTCTGTCTTGCCCTTATTAGTTTCACCTGTTCCCCATTAGCCTAGCAACCACCTGACCTTCTGTACACTTACAATTCATCCATTCATTAGTTCTGCTTCTATGTTTCATTTAGTCTTGCTTGGGTTAATCATAAAATAGAAATAAAACGTCCTGTTACACATTAACCATTAATGTGTAACAGGACGTTTGTTGTACTGTTTGGTTCTCTTTGCATTGCATTGCACACTGCATTGTTTTCTCTATGTCACGTGGTTTCAGACAGAGGGAGACAAAAGTGCTGCAGCACAGGCAGTATGAGAAAAATAAAGACCTTTTTGAACATTAAGAGCATGAAAGCATGTAACAGTGATGACACTAAATACAAAGACGAACCTGAAAATGAGCATAGTATGTCCTCTTTAAGTTTTTTCTAAAAGTTGTCTTGGTAAAGATATGTTATCTAAGTCAAAATAACTCTAACTGTGTTAACTGTGTGGGCCAATTATACCACTTCAAATATGGCACAGCTGAAACTCCACATTTCTTTGGAAGTTTTAATTTATGTGATCATATGCGTCAGATTTCTTTTTACACAAGACAAAAACAACAACAACATTATTTCTGAAGAAGCTAATTTGGGGATAAAGAATGTTCCCATTTCAAAATAAGACAACGCCCGTGTGGGTTGCAGCAGCACAGCTCACGATATGAGATGTTCACAAGGGAATCATTATCATGGTGATTAATGTAATTGTAACCATAAACTCGTTTGTTTTGTCTCAGCAAAAACAGGGCTTCGGTTATGACAAGATGGTATGATTTGCTGGTGTCAGCTGGCCTTCGTATAGAATCCCCAGTTGGGAGCTTAGCCGCTCTCAATTAAATCCACAACAGAGCGCTTTGATGGTGGAGGGCTGCGCTGAGAATTAGCTTCAATGTGGAGCTTTGGTAGCCCTGCCACCGGCTGAGTGCACTCACACTGACCTCTTTCCTGTCCTCAAGCAGAGACAGAGAAAAGTATAATGAAAAGTCAGCAGTGTCGCTGAAAAAAGTATTTTCTTATACACACTAGAATAGAAGACTGTGAAAGGGATGGAAATTATAGGACATACTGTAGGCGTTCCTCTACAAAGTCATGATGCCATCGGAGAAGTTACCATCAGCAAGTGGGCTTTAGAGCACGCTGCTGTTATATTTTCATAATTACCATTATGAGGTCCAAGGGAACCTAACCTTTACAGCCACAGTAAGCAAACACACTGTCATGCTCTTAAGATACCAAGGTTCTCTGCTTGTTGTTTTTTAAGAGTCTGGAGTCCTTGTGTTTTTCAGTTGTTACTTGTGAAGGGGAAAAAGTGTTTATACTTTATTTTGAGAAAGAGGAAAATCTATAAAAAAGTACCCCTGTGAGCCTGAAGCAGAATAAAACTTCCAGGACTAACAGCAAAGGGGATTTGTGTCTTGTTATCTCTTGGTCTGTGTACGCAGTTTTATACAATGCACAAGAATTGTCTTTTCTGTATAAGTCGTAGCATGAAACACTTAAACTGTCAAGAAATATTATTACGGTTTTTTAAAAACTGTAAATTGTAGGTTTTAGCTCTGGGCAGATGTTCCTTGAGTTTTGACAGTCTTGGGATTTTCCTCCTGCACCACTCACCTACAGATAATCAAGTTAAAATAGTCCCAGCTCAGCTACACTGGGGTTATATATTAGAATATACTTGGCTTGTGGCCACTGATAATGGATGGAAATCGTTTGGAAAGTGTGTAAGTCATCAATTGTAAATGCACTTCAGGGTTTTCTTTGCCTTTAAGCACATGTTAATGATTATTTGGAAGCTAAATAAACAAATGGGAGAGCCAAAAGAGAAGAGACAAGAATTACAAAAAGTTAGTTTTAACATTAAGCTTTTGTGCAAAGTTTGTTTTTTTGCAGAATTAAATATTGCTGTGCTATAACCTCACCAGTTTCTCAATTGTGGATGCCATATATTTTTTTAGAAACACTAATAGTGACCCCACATTTCTAGCATGACAACGTAACATCATGTTACTCAAAGGTTTTTTATTGTAGATCTGTTGTGCAAAAATAAATGTTGATAGAAAACCTTTGAAATATGTATGAAGACAGTGGTAAACATCAGGTTTAGTCAGTCAGTCAGAATCAAAGAGAAAGGGCTTCTATTGTTGCATCAACGATCAACAATAACACGGAGACAAGCTCATCAGAGAAACAAAAGAGAATCCCTAAATAAACCAGCATACAATTCAAGCCACCTGCCTCTGTGACTACAGTACAGAGAGAATACATCAGTTCACTTCAAGGCCGTGTTGTTTCTTTTCAGAGGGATAATCAAGGTCTCTTTTTAAAACAAACAGCTCAGGGGCTGAGGTTACAAAACATCCTCAGACTGAAAGACGCTTCTAAATGTCTAGGTTAAGAAAAGTCTCTAAACTGATCCAACTTGAAACTCACTAAAGCGTTTCAACACTAAAACCTATTCGAGAATTTCTTGAAAAGTCCGCGGCTGGCGCAGTAATTATGAAGCTTTGTCACACTCTGCTATTCCTGTGTTCCAGTGAGTGTGACAGTCCGTTAGCATCAAGCTGAAAAAACATCATTCATTTCATATTTTATATTTGTGCGTTGCAACTGTGACAAGTCAAAATGTCCTCAAATTCATTTTAAAATGGTAGATGTCGTGAGTGAATTTGCCTTTGCATACTACCCTTCAGGGGCGGACTGGCCTTCGGGACGAATCCCGATGGGCCGGTACTGAAGCCTCGGGCTGATTTGTAGTCCCAGTCCACCCCTGCTACCCTTACTGCCATGTTGACAAATGTGAACACTGGCTTAGTTCTTGAATTTCGACTGGGAAACGTTTGAAATAGCAAACGATTGGTCAGCACTCATCGACAATGACAATGGGATCTGTTAGCTAGCTAGCTAATTAGCTATCTTCATTATCATTTGCAAATCACTACAGACTGCTCAATCAACCCAATGTAATTAACAGTTGCTTCAATCTGACGACAGAATAATGGTACCGTTTTATTTAATAGTGAGAAAAACCCCTCATTTGTAACTTTGACATACATGATTCTGGACTGGACAGAGCAATAGCCTAAAGTCAAAGTCAAAATGCAAATGTGATAACCCTTCATAACTTGTCCACTACAAACTAAATGCTTTGCAATGCAAGTAATATCCTAAATGTTATTTCGACAGTTCAACCGTTTTCTTTACTTTCTGTTATATGATTGCCAAATAAAACAAAGAATATAGCCTATTTTTAAGTTTGTGGCATTCCTGCAAAGGACACATGTCCATATATTTGTTATCAACACAGAAATCGAATGATGTCCATCTGTCTTTTTTGCAGCGACATTGCAAATTAATAAATGTAGCTAACAAGCTATGTAATTATCTAATATGTGCAACTCCTACTTCTGTAGCCACTATTATCGAACATATTATATAAATATAGCTCTTAGCTTAGCAGCTTTCTCCATCCTACAATACCATTTATTTTCAGCTGCAGAGTTAAGTAGACATTCTTATATAAGAGCAACAAGGACCCTTCAGGGCTCTCTGTGTTAAAAATAATATACTTTGAGTGAATACATACCCTGATTCATTATGTGTTTGTTTTTTCTCCTGTGTCCTCCTACCCAGAGTGTAGGACTACACACACACACACACACACACACACACACACACACACACACACACACACACACACACACACACACACACACACACACACACACACACACACACACACACACACACACACACACACACACACACACACACACACACACACACAGAGTTGCACAGGCTTAATCTGCAGCTCCGACTAGTTCAGGTTTGTGATTTTCAGCCAAGGTCTTTCCATTCCCTCCCTCTCTGTAATGTAAGATGGTGGGAGCCCAAGTATGACAAAGAGTATATATCTCCGTGTTTGACAGGTTGACCCAGTGGGCGAGGAGAAGCTTCGACAACCCTGGGAACGCATCTGGCCGATTCTGTATTATGACAAATCTCCCTCAAAATGAGAGTATGCTTGCAATATATTACAATACTGGATGGGAGCCTCGTGGCCCAGAATGATTCCAGCAGCTGCGTCCACCTGCCTCCTCCATCTGCTGGAGAAAATGACAGTGAAAAGGTCATACACTATGCATATGAGTTTCTCGTTTCCAACAGGCAATCAGAGGATGTATTTTGAGTGTTGGAAAGGGAGGGGAAGCCAATAATGGAAAATGAAAATTGGATTATAACAATGCACATTTATTTCTTTTAATTGAGGAAGTGATCTGCAGGATAATCAGAATGTTTTGTTAGTTGAGTGAAACATGACCATGACCCCTTGAACGCTGCCCTGAAACATTGCATCTTGCTGTTGCTTTCATCTAACTATAATAACTATACTGATTCTGAAGAAAGACTCAGATTAAAGGAGAAGAATGGCAGCTTTAGAACAATCTTTGCATTGGTTATTTGTACAAAAGAGTCTTATCCCTTATGATCGCTTTGCTTAAATATTTGCTGTGCAGCAGATTTCAATAACACATCATCCAGCCTCTGGTCATCAGTCCCTCCCAAAGCACAGGCGCTCCGAGAGCTTCCAGCGGGAAAAAACACGCAGAGGCGTTGATTTACCAAAAGGTTTTTATTTGCATCTGTATAGGGAAAAAATAAAAATGAAAACACCTTGTTAAACACCGTACTAGCCTCCCCTGAGATGTTGTTAGCACAAAATCACCTTTTCCACACAGAACTGTTGCATAAATTACCCAGAGCTGGATGTTGTTCTCCTAAAGAGACTTTTAGATTACGTCTAACTCAAAAGACTTAGACTCTGGGGTTCGGGGGAGTCCACAGATTTCTCCTCCACATAATAATAACAGGTGGAAAAAACTGAATAAAGCTGTTTCATGTTAAAACATTTCTCCTATGCAGCTCTGAAGGGGCTGCGAGCCGAGTTGCCCCTTAATGTTTACTCAGCTAGTTTCTCTCAGAATATCCAGACGTTCAGAAGGATTTTACAAGGAGACAAACTATCAGTAGAGTTATTCCTCTCCAAAAGAAACAGATGAAGGGAATAAAACCGGTCAAAGAGAACAACAAAAGCAGTTTTATGTGGAAAATCTGTGTTTCAAGACAATGTCTCCAAATAAAGCCAGAATTAATCAGACATGTACCTGGATATTAAGAGCCCTATTAGGTTATTTTGCATAAAAAAAGGCTACAATTGAAATGTTTCCTCCAGAGGGTGTTGCCTGAAACGCCTCCATTGGACCTCTCTGTTTACTAAAGTGACATCACTAAGTAACACTCACGATTCCTAAAGCTTTTAGTCTTCTAACCCATCATCCAAGGATAGTTTTCACTATAAGTAAAAAATTATTTTTGGACGGACTATAATTTACAGTTTTTTACTATGTTCAATCTGAATCTTCTTTAAAATAAAAAACATCTATATTGATTCTGACTTTTCTACATCCAACTCACAGGTTTATCATTACTTTGAGAAAAAAGATTATTAATGTTCCCCTTTTAGAAGGGAAGATAAGGTCATTTGTTCTGGAAATGTCATTTTCGAGCCTGAGACCTGAAAAACACTTTGAGGGGGAAATAAAGAGACTACACCCATATGAAACAGAACTGTATACATTTAAATAATCATAACATAATAAGAACATGGCCATAACCAATAACATACCATATCCAATATGAAAAAACATTGAAACTTGTATATTTATTTGTTTTTGGTTCATTTATAGTTGTGAGTGTGTCTGCTGGGCTCCTGAATCAGCCTCTCCTGTCTCCCTCCTCTCCCCCTGCTCCTCTTTGAGGCAGCAGCAAAGACAAGTTTTAGCTCTCAGCAAGTTTTAAAAGTTTATCTTACCTTTTTTCACCTAGTTAAAATTGTATTTGTATTATTCATGCATATTTCACTAATCTCACTACCCCCTCAAATGGAAATATGTGTTTACATAAAGGGTGACCAAACCGTTTGAGACCCACCGAGAACTTAGACAGTTAACTATCTAAACACTCAGAGAGTCCTTTACCTCACCTGAGCTGTAGTTATCAGCCTCTCAGTCTGACAGCAGAGGACTCTCCTCCACCTTGTTGTTGAAACAGATCCTTATATCCGTTAGCGCAGCTAGCTAGCACCAGATGCTAACAACAACAATACACGTAACCGGTGCGCGCGCTTTCTCGCTCGCTCGCGCCACACATACACCCTCCCGAGCTTGAATGACACACAGAGACCAATCGAGGGCATTAGTGTATGATCTGTATGAAAGTGGCCATGTCGGCAGGCCACATCATGTAGACAGCCAGTCACCCTCTGTGAGGCAGACCCACATTTGTGCAGCGTTGCGTTCACAATACATATTACGTATAAAAAAATCCTCAGGCCAGCAGGCCACTTAACAGGCCAGGCCATCGGGAAACCTCCCGGTCCTCCCGATGGCCAGTCCGGGCCAGGCCATCACTGAAGCTAGTACATATTTAGTAGCATCTTATCTCACAAACAAGCTGATAAAGGGACTGAACAAAGCAACAAGGCAAAACTTTAATTTGTTGGTGTTTTTATGCTATGGCCGTCTCCGGTTCCATGTTGTAAGTGTTTGTGTCTGATGTTTTGTAAACAGTGTTGTGTTGGTAGGATGGTATGCATTGTAATTTACACCATTTCATGGATAGTAAATTGAACCTTGGGCCTTGTGTGGAGTTTTATTTCAGCATCAAGGTTTTTCTTTCCCGAGGCAAAATTAGCAGAATTTACAGCAGGTACTTATTCTAGTGGGGAAAGCATTTATTCAGCTTTTAGTCTGCAAAATAACTGATGTTATCTCACAGCCTGTTAGAGCTGTTCCCTGCTGCTTATGAGCTATGGAAGTGATGCATGCATTTCAAACAGTTACAATTCCAGGCCAAGGAACCGGAAAATGAGCGACACAGCCTATATTGTTCCGTGTTTCTTCTATTGTTTACAAAAGCTGATAGTCAACATTGGCTTGCAACACAATAAGCGTTTGAAAATTCTGTGAGGAGAAATGTTCCTGAGGACAAGGTGGGTCATTGATGAGTGAGAAAGGGAGGTGGAGAAGCGCTTTACATGTGAACGAGAGATGAAAAACATAATTATCAAAGAGAGTGAAGAATATCTATTCCATCGAAATGAGAGCGAGGTGTACCGTGGATCCATTTAATTAGCTTCTTTGTGAAGCACTGCGTCCATTACAAGTGTTAGATTGGAGTGTGTGATATTCATGTCCAAGGTGCAATATTCTTGGCACTGGAAATTAAGCTTGAAATACTACAAATGTGTTGATGCTGTAAGCATTTTCACATTTGTGAGAAAATAAAGGTCTGTAAATATTTCTCAAGACTGTGTAGGCATGGCAGATCATGATTTGATTTCAGTTCATCTTCCCTTTCATAATAATATGTCAGCATTACACAGTGGTGGTATTTAATTAAGTTAATCTACTCAAGTGTAGTGGTTAAGAACAAGTAAGAGGCACTTGGTATTTTTATTTTTTGCTATACTTTATAATTCTACTTAAGGCAGATTTGTACTTGTTATTGCTCTAAATGTATCTGACAACTTTAGTTACTTTACAAGGTCAGAATATTAGATATTAAGCTGTATTTGTTTAGCATTTGCAGCTCAAAGTGCTTTAACAACATGGCTCACATCATACATTGCAACAAAAAACAAGGAATTCAATTCAGGTCAAACTTTAAAACCTTTATTGCACACATGCAGCATAACAATTCAAGAAATACCAGGAGGTAAAAAAAGGTATGATAATATAAAAAATAATAATCCAAAAGTTCATGACCGAGTTCAACCCTCTCTGGAAGACAAAGGAAGACATACAACCAAATGAATAGAATATTAAAAATGTAACATAACTACATTATAATATCCAATACAAAATATGAATCAACTAACAAATACAACCTGACATATAATTATCAGATATCCAGCAGCAGAAAACGAATTATTAAAAACATAATCCTAAATTGGGCCATTATGCTCTTTACATTATTTTAACGCAATTACTTTCACTTAAGTACGATTTTGAAGGACTTTTAGTTGTAACAGAGTATTTTTAAAATGTGGTATTGCTACTTTTACCTAAGTATAACATCTGAGTACTTATTCCACCACGGGCATAACATCACATACTGTATAGCTAAGCATTACCTGTGGTTAGAAACGTACATGAGCAATCTAAAGGTTCAGGATTGTTTTGATTCTTTTTTTTTGTATTAGATTTATTTTAAATGTGTAAAACAATAATACAAAATTGTGAGTGAGAATTATTATACAAAACAAAATTAAGCAGTGTCAAATTGATATACAAAAATATGACTGATTCTAAATTATATATAAACAAATAATCTACTTAATTACACATCAGAAAAGGGGTGGGAAGAAGTTTACACTTATTTAATCCTATTGTCTTTTGCCTTAAACATTAATTGGGCGATTTGGAATTCAATTATATCTGACCATTTTAATAAGTTTAACTCTGAGAATAGTGGGTTTGTATGTTCCCTATAGCCAATATTTGGAGAATAAATAGTGAGTGTGTTGTAGTTTTGTAATTACTGGCCCAAACCTCTGCACAGTAACTCAAATAAGGTCAAACCAACGAACAGTAAAGGATGTAGAGGGAAATCTGATCTAGAACCTGTTTCGTCTTGTTCAATAATGCGATGCTTCTTGAAAGCTTGGAATGAATATGTTTAATGTGTGTTTTCCAGTTTAGTTTTTCATCTATTGTTATCCCAAGGAATGTATGTTCATTTACTCTCTCAATATTAATCCCATCCATCTTAATAGTTGCTTGTGTATTTATATTGTTATTTCCAAATGATTGTTGTTTTAACCAAAAGGATAAAGGACATGTTAAGGGGAAATGAGTGCTGCATATGCAGGTGTGTTTGTTAAAGGCTCCCCCACACCTCAGCAGAAAACTGTTTCTCCACCACAGTTGGAAAGTAAAAGAATGACGCTGTCAACTGCACTGGTGCACTCAGGGACAGCACAAACAAGCATAATGGTTGAGAGAGAGAGAGAGAGAGAGAGAGAGAGAGAGAGAGAGAGAGAGCGAGAGAGAGAGAGAGCGAGCTAATTGCAGAAGACTAGCTAACTCAGACTGTAAGAGGCAGAGCAAGAGCAGGAAGATATTGATGAAACTATTTTCAGTGGGACAACTTAAGTGATTTTCATTCACAAAATGAACTGTGTAATTGTCCTTCAAAATGACCAAGCAAAGTCCCAGTCGCAATTCAAACCAGGCGTACAGAAACTCAAAAAGTCTCTATTCTGCACAAACACATTGTACGCGATAGGATAAGGGGCAGGACATCTCTAAGCAGTTGACAAATCACAACTTACTTTCACAGTAACATCTATCCAAGATGGAAAACATCTATACACACACACACACACACACACGTTACAGGAACCTCCCCCTTTCTCGCGCTGTATGATACAATGTATCATACCTTCTCACAGGTGCGAGCTCTGTGCCCCTCGAGAAACACAAACCTCTCTCGCGCTAACTGCGCCTCCTTACTGGCTCTCAAGATGTTATATTTGTGCCTTGCTCACATTTGACTCATTGACAAAATGAGCAGGCGACCGATTAGGCGATTTTCTCTACGAGGGGCTCTGGACACATTTCCGAACCAGATGAAGAGGAGATAGAGGAAGATGTCTCAGAAATGGAAGACAACAGCGATCCAGACTATGAGCCTACAACAGACCAGGAGGGAGAGGCCCCTGAGGGAGAGGCCCCTGATATAGAGGCCCCTGAGGGAGAGGCCCCTGAGATAGAGGCCCCTGAGGGAGAGGCCCCTGATATAGAGGCCCCTGAGGGAGAGGCTCCTGAGGGAGAGGAGCCTGATATAGAGGCTCCTGAGGGAGAGGAGCCTGATATAAAGGCCCCTGAGGGAGAGGAGAAAAACTATCCAGGCCTGTCAGAAGTGCCATGCCTACGTCTGCAAGGAACATTCCACCACAATTTTGCATATGTGCGTGAACAAACGTGAACACAGGTGAGCACGCACGCACGCACGCATGCACACACACACACACACACATGTTCTGTTATGGTATATTTCTCTTTCAATAAATGTTCATTGGGGAAAACAGTATCAGTGTCTTATTTTATATTCATCACAGTGAATGCTGAACGTGATGGGCCGGCCCACCGGTGGGTCCGGACCATGACATGAAACACTGGCTTGCTTGTATCAAATCAATACATCCCATACATCATTGGAACGGGAAGAATCTCAGCTACAGCATTAATCAAAGCATTTCCATCTCCAGTATACACAGCCTACATGGCAAGCATTTTTATAATATACAGTAACGTAAAATAAGCACTATCTTTGACCTTACTACAAAAGATAATATGAAATTCACCCCTGGTGTCATTCTGTCTGGCACCCCTTGATTCTACTTGCTTTGACTGTTTAAATGAGATGTCAACCATCAACATTGGATAAGGGGTTCCAGAGATATCACTGTGCAAAACACACAACAGCATGGGAAGGGGGGTCTGAGCTAACGCAAGAGAAGGGTTAAAATGCCAATATTTTGAATATGGATTGAAACTTTTGAGAATCATTTTTCAAATATGACAATTAGTTTAGGATGACTATGAAACATATGTGTGTAGGCACTGCAAATGAAAAAAACCTTCTTTGCTAACAATGCCACATTAACGTGTTTATTATAGTAAACTGATCTTAGGAAATATAAATGCATGAAGTACAACATGCCCGAAAGGACATAGTTAGAGTGCCGTAGCGATATGATGTTATGCTTTGTACTGTAGAGATGGGGGTTGTGAAATGACAAATGAAAAGAGAGAAGCACCAATTCAGCACATTTGTAAATTATTAAATATCTGAAATGAAAACCCCACACACCCAGTCCCTTCAGTTCCCCTGCCAAATATGATTCCTCTGCCAACCATAGCAGCATATTGTTTTGTGCACAATGTGACACGGAGGAATATTGCAGCAACAATGCAGGTGCTAAAAGTAGAAATCATGTGAGCTCGAGTGTAAATTGAATTAACAGCGGCTGAACCCGCGGTGTGCTTCACTGTTGTCCTAAAGTCCTTATTTCTGACATGATACAGCATGTGTAACAGTAGTGTGGCTGCTTTAGGTGATCCACATGTGTCTTGTTCTTACAGCCTTTCTGAATTTCTTATCCAGGATGATTTCATTATACACTATAGATACTTTTATGTTGACCATTTATGCAGTTGTTTTCCATCTTGGAGATCAAGACCCTCCTCAGGGCGCTGCAAAGGCCGGAGAACATCTGATCGTATTAAAAGTATTGGGATGAACAGACTTATTGCTGAATTGCTTTGTCTTTTGAAATGATTGGATATTAGTTCTAGACATATATTCTTTAAAAATACCCTGAACTCGAGAAACGTATAAAATGTATTTAATTTAACATATTCAGTCTTGAACAATGTGGACTTGGAAGTTATTATACACTTACAAATGGGAGCTTATGTCCATCCAACATGCTCTGTTGGGCTTTCTAGTGTAATGTATTTCTGTTGCATGCTTTCAGTGTGATTTGTGGATTAATTGGTTTCATCTGAAGTTGCTTTTGAACTAGTCCTGACTTGATTTGCTTCTCAACCACTTCCTCAGGCTATGTTCTGCGGTCCCTGGTTTGACAGCTGATATCCACGGGAGAATAAAATCCAGGAGTGTTTGTCAGGTTTCAAAAGAAGACGGGTACATGTCGGTCAATGCAGGAAACCCTGTGATCAATGTGACAAAGCACAAGCTTGAAAGAACTTTAATTCCGTCCACGTTTTTGTAGGAAAGACAAATTGTTCTCTAACCTCCAGTCAGAGGATTCTTCTCAGCAATAATGCAATAATGACCTCTTCCACATTTCCCATGCGGGCCATTTTTCTTTGGAGTGACCAAAAATAGCCATGTGATTCAAATGAAAGCATGGAGGAACTTAATTGGCTTTTCAGTGGAAAGAAAAGCTATGAGAGAGCAATAAAGCATGGAGGAACGTGAAAGGCAATGAAACAAGAAACATTAGCTTTGGAAACGAGCTTCCTTAATCCATGCAATTAAAATGAAGTGGCTGACAATGTCGGTTGGCCATTTTCCGTTTGCATCGCCTGTGTTCAGCTCCGTGCTCCTTTGATCCTTTCATGGGTCTCTGGAGCTCAATACAGACGAGGGGAACATTGCAGGACATTTATTTCAATAGCCACACATTTAGGCAATTTGACTATGAGAACTTTGTTTGCATTATGTGGACGCAAAAGCCTATAAAGATACGGGAAACCATTAGGGCCATTCAGGCTGAGTCTAATTCCCCTTCTGGTGCAGAATCACAAGGATTGTGTCCACTTGGCAGCTGTGAAATGGCGCTGCTGAGGCTATCTCGGGGAGCAAAGTGTACGGGGCTCACAGATCACCTGCATCTGTGACACCTATCTGATTGCAGCTTTGTCAGGATCCTCTATCTGGCACAAAACTACCGAGTGGATCATCCTCTGATGCAGCCACTGTGGAGAATTTAATTTGGGAAACACAGACGCTGCCGAGAGTTTCACTCCTGCACATGATGGATGAGCAGGGGTTTTCAGATGCAAAGAACTCTCATATTTAGGCCTGAGCACTTCTGAAGACAGTGTCCTTGAAGGGAGAGTGCTCTCCTTCACAATCAGTGTCCAACTAACCAGAAAACAGCCGGGCGGAAGTTACAATTACACTTTGCGGTTGGGATGAACGTCTGCTCTTGAGTTCAAGGGCAGGCCATTAGGTAAGGTATGCCTTCCAGCTACGGAGACTCATAATAGCTGTATATATATATATATATATATTTAATGACGTTTAGACACCATATACATGAATGCCCCCACCACTCCTAAAGTTAAAAGCTATTTCACACTGCAGCACATGATAACATGAGAAATGAAATGAGGTGTGGTATTCATGACGAAAAAAGAAAAGGGAAAAAAAAGCAAGACTGTCAAAAGTCACACAAACTGGTTAAGGCTACTGTATGCTAAATTGGGGATGCCAGCGGGAAAGAAATATACAAGTCAGCAATCGACTCAAAGTGTTACTTTCAAAGTAACATCCAAGCCATCACCAGCTCCTAGTTATGACTAATAATAACAACAATAATAATAATAATTTAAGTATAACGCCAAGAAGAGTAGCATCATGATTGTGAGAAGTAAAGAGGATAAAAAGGCTGTATTTCCTAATTGTATTCCCAGTAGCAACATTCTACTTGTGTGCAGTGAGATGAAGTACCTTGGTCATTATATCTCTGATGATCTCACAGATGACAAAGACATCCATAGACAGCGCTGCAAACTGTAAGCCCAGGCACACATATTAATGCGGAAGTTTCACAAGTGCTCTGTAGATGTCAAGGTATCACTTTTTAAAGCTTTCTGTACACCATGGTACACGGCTCACCTGTGGAGTAACTACACGGCTAGAAGCATACACAAACTAAACATTGCTGCTGAGGGTACCGAGATGGCACAGTGCCAGCCAGCTGTTTGTTAACTTGGGGATACTTGTCAAGCCCTTTTAAGAAAGTTAATGTACAAATTCATGTGTCGCCTGGAAGACTCGGACAATCATGTTATCTCGATTTTAATTAACCCTCTGAAGAGTTCTACCCGGTTCTCTTCCATGATTTGGAGACATTGGCGCAACAGCCTCTACAGACGGTGAGCACGTGTGGCTCGCTGTGATTGGACTGATTTTATGTTTTTATCTGTTTGTTTTTATCTGTTTTGTGTTTAGCTTTTTATCTTATTTATTGATGTGTGTTTTGTCTTTGTGTATGTGATATGGACCTTGAGTCTGAAATAAAGATTGGATCTATACTGCTGAGCTGTAAAACCAGAGTGCTATATTGAGGAACGGTGTTTTTTTTATTGCTTATGAGTTCACCTGATTGTTTGTTAAAGGTTCCTATTGGGCTTTTTGGGGGTTTCCCCTTTCCTGTTGTGTGTTACGTTTCTGTGCATGTAAATGGTCGACAAAGGCTAAAATGTGTCAAGGCTATCTAACACTCACACTTCTATTGGATAGCGCTCCAACACATTGTACGTGATAGGCTAAGGAGCGGGACATCTCTAAGCGGTTGACCAATCACAACAGAGCCGGCCAGCTAACCAATCAGAGCAGACTGGGCTCTGGTTTCAGACAGAGGGTGAAAAGAGGGGCTGCAGCACAGACAGTATGAGACAAATAAAGAGCTTTTTGAACATTAAGTAGAGGCAAAAAATACAAAAGTGAACCGGAAAAAAAGCAATGTGGGCGCCTGTGAAGTAATAATGTATTATTTCTTCCTAAAAGCGTTGCAGTGTCACTTTAAAGCATTCTTTGTTTACCCCTTGAAAACACTGACAGTTAGTTATTTTATTTTACTTAACTTCAATGACTGCAGTCAGTTGGATGTCTCATCAGTACAGAATAGTAACAAGGCCCGCTTCACAGTGGCAGCAGCTAATAAAAACACAGACAAAATATAACACAATAAACCCAAAGTCACAGTATTCCAAGGGAGCAGAGAAAGCTTCATAATTTAAAACAGGATGCAGTGCAGGGGGACATTCGGAAGTTCGTTTATTTATAATATGACCACACCATCTCCTCCAACGTCCCCTTAATCCTAATTGCAGTGACAAAGATAATGCAAGAAAATAAAACTGCATTTAAGACAGAAGGAACGAGAGAAGGATAGGTGCTGCAATGCGCTGTGATTAGGGGAAGACATTAACACGCCCTTTCATTAAAGCTGCTATGAACAATCGATCAAATGACTTCATCTAATGTCTAAAGGGTTCATTAGTAGTTGAGGAACCACATTAAGTGTCATCACCACAATATAGTTTCCCTTTAAGCATCTCTATCTCATTGTATTGCTTTTATGGCTCACAAATTAAATGTTTGGTTTAAGTTCAATTGCTCTCAACTGTTTTAAGCAAACCTTTAACAGCTGGAAAGCCAGATATAATTCTCAGCAGCTGGTGGAGACCAAAACAGAGCTTCAATTACAACATATTAGACTCACAGGTGCCCATAAACACTATCAACGTTATAAGGTGATAGTCAATAGTGTGTGTGTTTCGAAAGTGTGAACGATAATCACTTCAGCAAGTTCAAAGTAAGGCACTGCACACCATTGGAGATATAAATCCTGTTAATCTATTAATGGTGGGTAACGTTCATTTATGTAGTTGTTGATTTACAGAGAGCTGTCTGAAATACCGTATTAAACCATTACACTGAAGGTAGTTTGGAGTTTAATTGTAACTAATCCAGTATGTACAGCAATGCAATATGTCTCAGTTTTCACATTTTGTACCAATTTCGGTTGTTTTTTTCCAAATGAAGAGACTTAGGCAAGGCAAGGCAAGTTTATTTATATAGCACCTTTCAGCACCAGGCAATTCAAGGTGCTTTACAAAAATGACATGAAAAAGACATTCAGATAAAGGCATTTAAAAACAGTAAAAGATAATAAAATAAACATTAAAAGAAAAACAAAAAATGAAAGACATTAAGAAAATGGCATTTAAAATCAGTCATTAAAAAGAAAAGCTAATGAAATAAACATTAAAAGATAAAAGTTACAGTGCAGTCTAAGAAATGAATAGTTCAATTATTTCGGTTCTTGATTTTTAATTTATTCACAGAACCTCCCTTTGGAAATCCGAACATTTCCGTCCCGATTGTTAATTTAGACTGATTGTTTTCACCATGTTATGCTCGCATGACATCCACAATCGGACCCTCAGGAGGGTGTACTAGCCCCCTACTCTGCTTTGCGTTCCATAACAAAGTCTTTAAGTGTTACCTGAACACCCCATGTTACCAAAACACTATTTTTCACCCGTCAGTGATGTGATACTTGTTCCTCAGTACAAATCACCCAAACACTGATCGTAAACCCTGGCTACGATGGATATCCCAGATATCCTACTTTCGAGCAGTCCCTCTCATAAATGTCATGGAGTTTAATTACGTTTAAATTTAAAACATTAAAAGAAAAAATACATGGATAAAAGTTACAGTGCAGTCTAAGATATGAATAGTTTAATTAAAAGCAGCGACAAAAAGAAAAGTCTTCAGCCTGGATTTAAAAGTAGTCAGAGTTGCAGCGGACCTGCAGGTTTCTGGGAGTTTGTTCCAGATATTTGGAGCATAATAACTGAACGCTGCTTTACCATGTTTAGTTCTGACTCTGGGCACAGAAAGCTGACCAGTCCCTGAAGACCTGAGAGATCTGGATGGTTCATAATTTAGCAGGAGGTCAGAAATGTATTTTGGGCCTAAACCATTCAGTGCTTTATAAACCAGCAGCAGTATTTTGAAATCTATTCTTTGACACACAGGAAGCCAGTGTAAAGACTTCAGAACAGGAGTGATGTGATCCACTTTCTTAGTGTTAGTGAGGACTCGAGCAGCGGCGTTCTGAATCAGCTGCAGCTTTCTAATAGATTTTTTAGTGAGACCTGTGTCATAGTCTGCTCCATCATTCACCAGTAGTTTTCCATTCACCTGTCTCACCTGTTTTCCACACCCACTCGTTAACTCACTCTCTTTCTCTTCTGCACCCATTAGCTTCTGCCAGTATTTAAACCCGCACCTTACACACACTCTTTGCCAGATTGTACTTTGCCTCATGCTTGTCTCTCCCGGTTCCGACCCTGCCTGTCCCCGACCTGCCTGCTCTGCCTGTTTCCTGATCCTGCCTGTCCCTCGACTATCCTGCCTGGCCTGTTATCCGACCCTGCCTGTATCCACGCTGACCGCCTCGCTTACACCCTGACTCTCTGCCTGTCCCTGACTCACCTTCTGCCCGCTGTCCTCCGGTGCGTTATACTGCCCGGTTGGTATTCCTCCGATCCAGTAGAATCTCCAATAAAGTATATTACCAATTCTCCTTGGTTTCTCTAGTGCTGCATTTGGGTTCTCCTTAAGATTGTGACAACCTGTGAAGACACCATTGCAGTAGTCGAGTCTACTGAAGATAAAAGCATAGACAAGTTTTTCCAAATCCTGCTGTGACATTAGTCTTTTAATCCTAGATATATTCTTTAGGTGATAGTAGGCTGATTTAGTAACTGTTTTATTGTGACTGTTGAAACTCAGGTCAGAGTCCATGACTACACCTAGATTTCTGGCTTTATCTGTTGGTTTGAACATTGCAGACTGAAGCTCAGCGCTAACTTGTAAACGTTCTGCCTTGGCTCCAAAAACCATTACCTCAGTTTTATCTTTGTTTAATTGGAGAAAGTTCTGACACATCCAGTCATTGATTTGTTCAATGCACTTACTCAGTGTTTGAATTGGAGCATAGTCTCCTGGTGAAATTGTTACGTAGATGTGTGTGCCATCTGCATAGCTATGGTAACTTATTTAGTTGTTTTTCATTCTCTGAGCCAGTGGTAGCATGTAGATGTTAAAGAGAAGAGGCCCCAGGATGGAGCCTTGAGAAACCCCACATGTCATATTTTTCAACTCAGATGTGTATGTACCTATAGAAACAAAGTTGTTTCTGTCCTTTAGGTAGGATTCAAACCAATTTAGAACTGTTTCCGAAAGTCCCACCCAGTTTTCCAGTCGGTCTAGTAATATGCTGTGGTCAACAGTGTCAAACCAACCTGATCTCACCAGAATGCGTGACTCCACCACGACTCCTTAACACCACAATGCGTGGTGGAGTCACGAACTTTGTTACATTTGCGTGTCGGCACCACGGAAACAACCCCAATGTAAAGTGAATGAGGCTCCTTTGTCGTGGTGCACACACGCATTTCTACAACGTGCATTGTGTGTAATGCAACTGTTAATTTTATTAAATTAGTTTGTTTTTAAGGAAGGCCAGAGCTTCAGCTGTGTCAAATAGATTGTTCCCTTTAGTTAACGTTATTTAAAAGATAATGATCATGTCTTGTATTACGAGCGTCCATTCCCATTGGATAACGGAGAATTTTACACCCGGAAGTAAGTAGCCTATTCTCCTTACTGTCGATTGATTTTACAGTGATATCTGCACTACTCATCGACTAAAAAACACCAGATTATCCTTGTTAATTACACAACATTGATTGGTTTGAATTGTGAACAATGCTTTTGTATTTTCCCCCTTCGATTCGGAGAAACAAATATTTTTTCGGAGTTTTTGGACGGCAGAAGACACTACACTACCCAGAATCCTCAGCTATCGTTTGGGACTACACCATGAACCCCGTGATCAGTCCTCAAGTTCTTTGATTGGTTGACCTCCAACTGCATTCCATATGAAAAAAAACGTTTCGTAAAAGAGAAAATCATACTTTATTCAGCAGTGCTTGCTTTACTCTTTGATAGTCATCACATGAATGCATTGTAATAAATGGTTTGGCTGCATTAAATATTACACATCTGTCTTAGTTCTTTATTTATCTACAGAGATCGGGCATCAGAATACACGGGAAACTATTCTTTTACCGTTCTGTTTTAATTTCACAATAAAGTTAGTAGTAATATTTTGTTTTGATATTATTGTTTTTTATTAACTACTAGACGACTGGGTCATGTTAAGACCATCTTTTTTTGGTTGCTATGGGTTTTTTCCATCGCTTTTGTGTTACAAATATCAAAACAATAACAAAATAATATTCGTCGTAAACTAAACCGGAAACAGCAGTATATTTTATGTTGTTAACACTGTAAACTTGACAGCCTTTTAACCCAAACCACCTACTGGTTAAAGCACGTTATTACACGTTTAGAGTAATTGCAATGCAGGAAGATTGTGTTGCTTTTTAATGACTGTTTAAAATGCCTTTTTCTTAATGTCTTTCATTTTTGTAACGCACTTTTGAATGTGTTATATTTTATGAAAACATTCAAATATTAAGAGTACATACAAAATAGTGGGAAAGTAGAAGGTCAATTATATAAATATAGAATAGAAAATATCAAGAAGATACTCAAATGATATCTAGAGTAAAACAGTTTAGTGCCTGATAGGAGGATGTGCTAACTAATAAGGCTTTATTTAAAGAAATGTGCAGAATACGACAGTGTAATGGTGGAGGTACACACACATTGATAGATGTCTTGTAATGCACTGTTGATGAACCTGTGACCCAAGTTGTTCATTCATTGCATAACTACACTGTTGTGTATATGATATGTCAATAAACCTTAGAAAATCTTGAAATCTTGAAAGGGATGTGCAAAATAGCAATTATATACAGTCTTTAATGAACTATTAGAGAATAACGAGTAATGAATATGCTTTAAACGGATCTGCTGATAAATATTTAGTCTTCTCAAGCACCAACTATCAAATATCTCGCCTGATTGTTGGCACTTGACAATCACCTTCACTGAATTTCATTCAGGTGTAACTAAAGTCTGATTTAAGGGTTGTTTATATTTCACATCATTAATCCAAATCTGTAAAGTAACTAAAATAAATGTAGTGGATTAAAAATACCCTTACACTTGTATATAGACTCTTATTGCACTATTTCACTATTTTTTCTGTGCATCTGTTTTATTGCGTAGCACTGTTGGAGGAGCCTGTGACCTAAGGGGGGGAGGGGGTAGGACACGTTCGATTCCTGTTTTGAATAGTGTGCCGTCGATGGGTTTCATTCCATTTCAAAGTCCTTTTGGACGCTCTGTGTAAACGTCGCGCATCCAATCACAGAGGTTGAGGACTGATCACGGGGTTTGTCAAGCTAAGCACATGGTGTAGTCCCAAACGATAGCTGAGGATTCTGGGTAGTGTAGTGTCTTCTGCCGTCCAAAAACTCCGAAAATATATTTGTTTCTCCGAATCGAAGGGGGAAAATACAAAAGCATTGTACACAATTCAAACCAATCAATGTTGTGTAATTAACAAGGACAATTTGGTGTTTTTTAGTCGATGAGTAGTGCAGATATCACTGTAAAATCAATCGACAGTACGGCCCGTCTACACTACAGCGTCGAAAGCTCCAAGCAGCTCCAAGCTGCCCATTCACTTTCAATGGGGTGACGTCACGTAGCCGCGCTTTTTCGCCGAACTGAATTGTGGGTAGCCGAGCGAGGCGTCTCAGGCGACCCAGGCGACCAGAAGTTGAACATTGTTCAACTTCTGGTCGCCTGGACGCCGGAGTAGCCAGCGCCAGCCAATCAAATCCCGTTTCCCAAAATCTGACAGCTGAAGCGCCAGCCAATCAAACCGCGTCTAAGCTGGGAGAGATATCCCGCCGTTCATTTCTATATTTTCAAAAAAAGTCGGAGGAGAAACTAACTATCGCCGTAGCGAATCACCCGGTTTTGTATGACCAGACCCTCTTCACCTCCCGGGATACAAACCGGAGGAACCAGGCATGGAGGGAGGTGGCAGAGACAGTGGGGGAAACTGGTAGGTTTTCGCCTGTTTGGGGAGTTTATATATATATTGCTCGCATAAAATCCCCGGGGGTTTTTGCTTTGTATGTCGGGGGCGGGAGATTCATGTGATTGGTTGTTGGCCGTGTTGCTTGAATAAAATCCCCAAGCTCCAGACACGCCCAGCTCCAAGCTATTTTTGGAGCTGTAGTGTGGACGCTCCGTAAGGAGAATAGGCTACTTACTTCCGGGTGTAAAATTCTCCGTTATCCAATGGGAATGGACGCTCGTAATACAATACAGGGGACATGATCATTATCTTTTAAATAACGTTAACTGAAGGGAACAATCTATTTGACACAGCTGAAGCTCTGGCCTTCCTTAAAAACTAACTAATTTAATAAAAATAACAGTTGCATTACACACAATGCACGTTGTAGAAATGCGTGTGTGCACCACGACAAAGGAGCCTCATTCACTTTACATTGGGGTTGTTTGCGTGGTGCCGACACGCAAATGTAACAAAGTTCGTCACTCCACCACGCATTGTGGTGTTAAGGAGTCGTGGTGGAGTCACGCATTCTGGTGAGATCAGGTTGTGTCAAACACAGCACTGAGATCTAATAATACTAACACTGAAGTTCTGCCACTGTCTGTGTTTAAGTGGATGTCATTAAAGACCTTTACAAGAGCAGTCTCAGTGCTGTGGTTTGGACGAAAGCCTGACTGGAATACATCAAAACAGTCATTTAAATGCAAGAAATTACTCAACTGTTGAAAAACAACTTTTTCAATTATCTTACCTAGAAATGGGAGGTTTGATATGGGCCTGTAATTGTTCATTACTGAAGTATCTAGATTATTATTTTTTAAGAAAAAACATCTTTGAAAAATCCTGTTGGAATAATATCAAGGCAGCAGGAGGAGGACTTCAGAAGTTGTATAATGTCCTCTAGGTTTTTATCATTAATCTGATGGAATTGTGTCATGGTGTTTGAATTGATATTAGTTGGACACAAAGACAACTCATTTGCTGTTCCTGATGCAGAGGCACTGACTGCTTGTCTGATTTTCTGAATTTTGTCAGTGAAGAAGGAGGCAAAATCATTGCACGCCCTGGTGGATAGAGATTCAGAGGCTACTGACACTGGGGGGTTAGTTAGTATGTCGACGGTAGCAAACAAGGCACGTGCGTTGTTTTTGTTTTTGGTAATGATGTCAGATTAGAACGATTGTCGTGCGTTTTTCAATTCCAAATTATAAAGGCCAAGTCTCTCTTTATAAATCTCAAAGTGAACCTGGAGATTTGTTTTTCGCCACCTGCGTTCCGCTTTTCGACATTCTCTTTTATCTGTTTTCACGGTCATGGCCTTTCTCCATGGAGATATTTTCTTGCCAGACACTTCCTTTACCTTAATTGGAGCAATGCCATCTATAGCATTTTTAATTTTTGAATTAAAATGATCTACTAGCTCATTTACTGAGATGTTAGCAGGGGCAAGTGTGGATGAAAAATTCTGAACAAACATTTCCCTAGTATTTTCAGTTAAATATCGCTTTGTGGTTACCTCTTTTTGAACACTTGTGTGAACAGAAATAGAGCTCTCAAAGAAAAAAGGAATGGTCAGAGAGCGCAACATCAGTCACCACAACCTTAGAGATATTCAGACCCTTTGAGATAATTAAGTCCAGAGTGTGCCCCTTATTGTGCGTGGGCTCCGTCACATGCTGAGTCAGTCCATAGCTATCAAGAACACAAAACAGTTCTTTTGCCCCTCTGTCCTGGGGGTTGTCAACATGGATGTTAAAATCACCAACAATGACTAGACGGTCAAAGTCAATACACACTATAGACAGCAGTTCAGTAAAGTCATCAAAAAAGCTTGCACAGTATTTGGGTGGTCTATAGATATTTAGGAACAGAGCTCGAGAGGAGCATTTCAGCTGAAGGGCCACATATTCAAAAGAATCAAAGTTCCATACGATGTCTTCCTGCATTGAATGGAATCATTGAACAGAATAGCAACTCCACCCCCTTTCTTATGCATTCTTTCCTGACTCATAAAACTAAAGTTGGGAGGGGTTGATTTGATAAGAACAGCTGCACTGTTATTTTTGTTCAATCCAAGTTTCTGTTAAAAACATAAAATCGAGATTGTGCTCAGTGATGAAATCATTGATTAAAAATGTTTTTCCTGCCAAAGACCTGACATTTAATAAAGCTAGTTTAAGTTCGTTAAACACACTATCAGTCATGTTTTTTGTAACAAGCTGTGGCTGACATGGAATCACTGCTAAATTACATAAACTCACACAAACGTTTGAGCGCTTCCTGTTTCTAAAATGATTCACCGCTCTTAATCTATTACCTATCAACACAGATGTCGGCAAAGCTACAGGCAGGCAGGGCCCCGGCATGTCCTGGAAAGAGTTGAGAGTGCCATACGCCCTTGAGCCTGGACCCAGCAGATATCAGTAAGAGTTTGTTGCGTTTTGTACACACACATCCTTATCAGGAGACGGGGGAGATGGTGCGGGGGTAAAGGACATGCTGCCAGGGGGGGGAGGTGGTTGATGTAGGCGCGGTGATGAAGACGGGGGAGATGGTGCGCATCTCTGCGGTGATTTTGGTGGGCGTCGTTGAGGAGCGGGGGTAAAGGACATGCTGCCAGCCCTGCGTATCGCCTTAGTTTGGTCTTTGAAATCCAGGAAGGAATCGGTGCCAACCCTCTGTATCTCCTTCATGTGATGACGGGCAGTGGAGACTCCTCCATGTGTCTCATGTCTCCCATAATCAGAACATTCCTCAGGCGGGTGCAGTGATAATTCTTCAGGGTTTTCTGCGCGATATGTTGTGTCTTTCTCCTGTTTTGATTCCTCTTGCCGCTTGTCCTTGGCAGAGGGAACAGATTGATGACGCAGGCAGTTGAATATGTTAGAGATAAACAATTTCACTCCTGACTTGTTCAGGCAAACTCCATTTGCCTTGAAAAGATGTCTACGGTCCCAGAAAAAGTTAAAATGGTCAATAAAATGGACAGAATGGTCAGTACAGACAGTTGAAAGCCAGGTGTTCAGTGCAAACAATCTGCTGAATCTCTCCACTCCTCTTCTGACTGGTGGTAGAGGGCCACTGATGAACACATCTGCATTTAGAGAGCTGGCCGTTTCCAACAAACATTTAAAGTCTTCTTTCAGCACTTCTGACTGTTGTTTCACAACATCATTTGTTCCAATGTGCAGAACCACATTCTTCACAGTCGGATGTTCAGCCCCAATATGCAGGATCTTCTCAGCCAAGTCAGAGACTGTATCCTTGGGAAAACAGAGTACTTTGGTGTTGTTCTTACTACACAGACCGTTTACATCTCTTACAGCAGAGTCACCCACAATCAGAGTTGCAGGCCCAGTCGTTAGCTTTTCCTCTAGCCTTTTACTTTTGGAGTAGCTATTGGTCCTTACCCTGCTGTGTGAAGAGGACAGGTTATCCAGGTCATCAGAAAGAGATCTCCGGTTCTCGGTCAGCGGAGCGTATCTGTTCTGGGTTGGCACACTTGGTGGTTTAGGAGGATTGTTTGTAGTTCTCCCTTTAGCAGCTGTCCACTGCTGTTTCCTAGTATGAATAGGGGTTGAAGAGGCGCTCTTCCTGGGTGATAACAATGCAGGCCAGCCGGTCGCATCACAGATTTCAGAGCGCTGGGCTCTGCCTGTTATCCGTCCTCCCAAATCCCATGGAAATGATTTACTCTTAGGCCTTGCACCCAGAGAGTTCCAGGGAGGACTACCACTTGTAGATTTACTACCCGGTATACAGCCCTCCTGTTCCTTGGAATCCTTGTAGCTGCTAACTAGCTGTGAGTTAGCATACCCTTCTCCATTATTTTGCAACACTGGTAAAGTGGTGTCATTCCCATGACATAGTCCATTCACTTCCACGTTAACTTCCAACCGTTGCATTTTAATTTCCAACACATCTTCTGTAGAAGTTTGTGGAAGTCATCTGTAGAGAACGGAGGCATTTTGCTACCAACTAGCTTAAGCTAAATAGCATGCAGTAGCCTAGCTTTAGCTGTTGCTAGGCCACGCTACTGTAAGACTGAGGTCGTCGTAAAAATGTTGAAATATGGCTGAAACCCTCCGTCTATATACGAAGATGAACTGTCCCAGTGATAAGTTAATGTCCAGGAGCCGCTGCTCAAAGTTTTCAGAGAATAAGAATAGGAAAATCAGCATAAAAAGTAAGCAGAGGCAGGAGCAAGCAGAAAAGCGTCTGCACTGTAAGAAAGATAAGGCAGGGACTTCAAGCCACTAAAGTGCTGCTTTGTTTAAGTAATACACACTGTGTCTTGTATGGTGAATAGAGGACGGATACGAGCGTTTTTCAATCAAACAACATTTATTTTCCACACACAATAACTAAGCATCGGTAGCCAAACATTGCCTCAGCGCCTGTGCGTATGTGTGTCCGAGTTGGTGGATAAAAGCTGTTCACCCTCCTGGAGGAACCTGCGTAAACAAACATTGGTTCCTATTATATATCCTGAGTGGTTGGCGGCTCCAACAACGGACGTATCCAAATATGAATGAGATGTGGCTCAGGGGCGGGACATCTTTAAGCAGTTGACCAATCCCTAGAGAGCCAGCTAACCAATCATAGCAGACTGGGCAGAGGGTGAAAAGAGGTGCTGCAGCACAGGCAGTATGATACAAATAAAGACCTTTTTGAACATTAAAGCATGGAGACACGTCTGAGGCATACAAACCTAAAGAGAGGGAGCTGTCCACTAATGTGGTGCTGAAAATATCCTTTTTTGATTTCTACTTGATGTAATCTCTTCCATGACTCCCAACATTACAATGATAGTATACTTAAATGTTCAGGAGCTATATGTCTCACCCATAACCTAATTATTACGATGTTTGAACTAACAAACAAATACTGTATATTGATGTAGTGGTATACTCTAGGAAAAGCCAGCAACTCTCGGACCAAAACAAAATTCAACATTTACTTGGGGAATAAACTGATGCTACCAGGCAAGCAGCAATATGTGTCAGAGCCTGAGGGAAAACCAGGAGAACAACACATGAAACTATGCTTTTTCAAAATCTGCCTCCTCTCATTGCTTTAGTTTGTTATCTCTTTCTATGGCTCTCACCACTGGAGAACCACTTATATTATATATATATGTTCAGTAGATTTATCTTCAAAAATGCGTTTTTCTTTCATTAAAGTGGACTATATGCAGTTTGTGTTGAATAATGTATCTATTATATTGATGTAGAAATATGTTTCATCCATCTTTTTCTAGCATGCTGAACATTACTGTACGTACCAACGCAAACTCTAACCCTGTACAACGGGCGTTGGCAATGATGTACTCAATAAAGCTCATTTGAACTGAATAATAGGATGAACAGGTGCATTTTCTAAAATGTGTGTCTAACATGAACATCTTATTTGGTTGTATTTGTTGTTTCAAGGTTGAATGAAGCAGTGACTAAATGTATTCAAGAACAATCACGACATGGGATGCCAAACCAGATGAGCAATAGGAAGCTTGACAATAAGGGCTCAGACATTATATTATGTAAATAGCATGTTATTAATACATCTAGAATTGGAGAAAGGTCATAGAGAAACAAGACAAGACAAGTACCTACTACACAAACACCCTGAAGACTAAATGGTTTAACCCAAACTTCTAAATGGTCTAACATGTTTTTTTCATCAGTCTAAACATTGATTTAAAAATAGGTAAGATATAATAAACACACAGCACATATAAATGCATTACAGTAAAGCAATAAAATCATTGCTTAGTCCTAAACTGTAATATATACTGTAGTCAAAGACACAGCAGTGGATGTTGTACCATTACAAATGTGCTGCCAGAAAGGAGATCATTTGGAAAAGTTCCCAGCAGCAAAAGGGAAAGTCCCCAGCCCCTGGACATCTCCAGCAACACACTCAAGGTGAAGCGAACATAGTGGTAGATATTCTGTGCAGCACAAGTGATCAAACACTGAGGAACAACGAATAGACTTGCACAAGCGAGCGTGAATTGGCCGGAGAGCCTGGTTGTCACAGAGAAACCTGGCACGAGAAAGCAGACTGAGTCAGTTCTTCCAAAAACAAGATGCAGCAACACTTCCTGTTTCACTGCAGCCACATTTTCTTCAGCATAATACTCAAATAGCAAGATATGAAATATTCTCTCATCACACCAAATGGATATTAAGGCAGAACAAAACAACTGACCCTGCCATACAGAAGCAGCAAAACAGCCACAGGGAAAAGCAGCAGACCAACACATTAAGCTGTAATGAGCTCCTTTCAAATCTGCTCCGTCTTTGGATTTTTCATTATCTTTACTTGTATATGGCGCTGACCATTGCAATCACATGCAATTGTTTTACGTTATCTTGTAGATGTTGTATTCTATTTTAATTGCTATGGTACCAATCGGTTTTTAGTATAATTGTACGGTGTGTAGGAATGTGAAAACTGCTTTTTCTTTTTATAATGGTCTCTTTTGTCGTCTTGGTTTCTGTGTGAAACAGTTTTTTTTAGCTGCTGAAATAAAGGGTGAGTGGGTGTGTAGGTGTCGCATCATTAGAGACGATGGGTAAAGTCTGAAATTACCATTATGTTGTACTGTATAAGAAAACCAGGCACTCGCTTAATATGTGTACAATGTGTGAGTTCATGTTCACAGTTTGAATACTATATGTATTATTTACCATCTCTTTTTTTAAAGTACGATCCTCACCCACAATGGTATACTCCTTCAGGGTCGTCAATACTGAAATATGTCAAACATATGATCCTGTTGCCGTCCCTGCAATGCTGCCTCAATGTACAAATGGATACAGATACTTCAAATGTATGCGACCAGTTAATCAATCTGTATAAAAATGAAATATATTAAAATATTTTCACAGGTTGTCTGAAAAATTAATTGAAATGTCCACCAAAGAGCAACAGGGAGAAGGTCAGGGGCCCCTCTGAGGGGTACGAGACATACGACACTGCCAGCACTTTCATAGCACTCATATCAAATCAAAAAAGGTCTGCCTTACGTCGTGTTTACTTCTACCAATTTCAAACCAGTGTGCTACTGTTTGAAATTGGTAGAAGTAAACACGACTTAAAAAGATGGAAAATGTATGGTAGAAAAGATGCGAGTGATATAATGGGCTCCTTAATTGGGCCCCTCGGTGAAGGTGTCCCCTCCCACGCCCTCCATAAAGCTGCTGTAGCTGTCAACTCCTATTCTTCTTCATACACATATACATCGTTTGCCATATTCTTTCTCAACCCTGCTCATATCAATAAACAGGTGTGAGACACAAAGTATAGTATATTCTGAATTGCACAGAAAACATGATGGGATGAAAAACCTCATTCCAGCAGATGCTTCACTTTAATTGGCTCATTCAACACTTAGACAAACCACCAGTGAGAATGAACATATTATTAACCGCAAAGCCTTTACCTGTTATTCCACAATAAAGTTAAGTCATAGAACCATGTCTGAATGAATGCTGAGGCCCACGCAGCTGTCCTCTGTGGTGCTTTTGTACAACAATGCTTGGGCATCACTGTGCGCGTTCCCTGCCAACATAGAGTGAACCAGAGAGAGGGAGAGAGAGGGAGGGAGACTGGGAGAGAGGCGGGCTGTGCCTCAGTGAGGGAGTCGTGTCGTCGTCGGAGCGGGTTGCTCTACCACATCAGACTCCTTCTAACCCTCCGCGCCGGAGGAGCAAGGAGGAACCTCTCCTCTGTTTTCCCTCTCTGCGGACACACGGATAATAACCGCACCACGGCTGGGAAGATGGTTTTTCTGCTGCATATGGTTTCCCTTTACACTCTGAGCGTCTTCCGCGGAGCGTCCGCCGCCACTCACTGTGAGTATTCTACCTAACTCACCTGTAAGCTGCCCTGCTCCACGGTGCGCAGGCTGATGTGCGGAATCGGAATAGGATCTGAAGTTTTGACGCCCGGCTGGTACCTTTGTCCTCCTGGTGTTGCGCACGAGGCATCGTCGCAATCACACATGTAGCTCTTGATCATTTTAAATGTACTTGAGCAACACTTTGTGTCAGTATCGCGCGGAGAACAAGTTGTTCATCCTTGCCTTTATTCCTATTGAGCAGAGTGGGATAATGTTGTGCGATGAAGGTCAAGCAAACATTTATTTCCCTTCACAAGTCAAAGGCAGTCTGGAGGGGCTGTGCTCACTCTGCAGCCCCAGGGTACTCCTGGGGTTATTCAGCACACAAAGCTGTTTTTATTAACGAGTGAGTCTTTAGACATGTTTTGCTGGTGTGTGTGTGTGCGTGTGTGTGTGTGTGTGTGTGTGTTTGGGAGCGGGAACTGCTGACTGGCCACAGCTGTACACTGCACAGACAGCTGCTGTTATACTGGTCGACTCCTACGTGGAAATAGCATGCACTCAACCTGCCTGCTGGAGCCTCAACAAAAGGCAGACTGCCTCGCTCCCATGGGAGTTTTCATTTTAAATATGAAGCTGTACAGCTTTAGCTTCGGTTGAATTGCTTGAGATGATTCATCATTAATATGTGTGGCACAGTATGTGGAAATTAAAACGGCTTTGATAAACATGTCAATCATTAAGTATTTTTTTGAAGAAGCAAAACATATTCACAAAACATGTTTTCAGCTTCTCAAATAAGAGGGAATACTTTTTTTCTCCTCTCGATTTATTAACTAGGTTTTGAATATGGTTAGTTGTACAATTGTTATATTTTATTGACTATATAAAATAACCAGCAGTTTATTTTATACTTAAAAAATGTGGTTAAGGCCCTACTATCTCTATATATCTTTTTGAATGTATTTATCATTAACCCATGTTGCAGACATGTCTTACAGTGCACACATCCAGGTGAAAACCCATCATACTATAACTCAAGACACGTCCTGCAGTGTGAAGCTAAAAGTATGTTGGGGACACACCTAGTTGAGGGGTGTCCGATATGAGGTCTCCCATAGTGATATATACGGGTGTGTTGGACTGCATCACTTTTACAGTAGCTATATGTGGATGTATTAAAGTGGCCACTGAGTGGATTGTTGTTTTTACAGTAGATAAGATATTCATAAAACAATGCCCGACTCTAAGTGGAGTGACAGTAACATATGCTGCATCTACCAATAGCTAACAAGTGTCAATGTAAATTAGCTTAATTTGCATCACATGCACTGCTGATGTATAACGTGGAAAATAGTGAATATAAGACAGAAGAAATGTTAATTAAAATACAACATTCCATTATGAGAACAGTCATAAGTCATATAGCAGTGATATAAGAGCTCATTCTGTCACTGTAGGTTTTATTACAAGACCAAGCTGGAATAGTCACACATGTTTTTTATCGCTGTGTTTTGTTCCTGTCACTTTCTGATTCATATTCCCCTTTAGTTTCCCCTCATGTAGCTGGTGTTGCTAGATTTCTTTACCTGAAATACATCTTAGAGAAGGTTGTGTTGTAACATAACATTTGCATTTTTTGATTAACCCTTAAAAGGTTTCCTTATTATCATGTGGGATATATGTATTTGAAATGCTATGTCCATTTGTGAAATGGATACAATAACAGTGACATCGGTGTTATAACATTGTAATAAGGGAGTCCTTTTGGTGTAATATGGGTGTAATAATGGCATTACATTGGTATACTAAGGGTGTTATAATGATGTAACAGTGTAATAACATAGTAATATGGGTGTAACAGGTGTGTAATAGGGATCTATTAATATGTGGGTGTAACAACAGTGTAATATGGGTTAAATGTACAAAATACAAACTTAAATGTAATTTTTAAAACTATTGAATGCCCTTTGAAGGGTGAATTGCTGCTGGACAAAAGTAATTCCTAACCAACTCAGTACTTTTTGTCACATCTAATGTACTGATTTAATGTAAGGTAATTCATACTCCTTGGAGGATTAGTCGCTCCATCTCTTCTCGCACAACTTTAGGTCAAAATGTCATCTTTGCATACAATAAATTACCTTATTTAAAATGGTAATGTCATGTACGCATTTCTATATTATCGCAGGCTCCCAAAGGGATACACGTTTCTTATTTGACTGTATTGACTCCATGACCTGTGCTTCCAGCGGCACCCTTTGAATAAGCTAGTCAAAGAGTAACACAATCATTATTTTGGTGCTATTAAAATAAATTGAGCATAGCGGAGCTGAAGACCTTTAGTGCCCTTTCGTGTCATGTTAAAAATTAATAAATGATTATACCAGAGGCGTGACATCATTTGATCTTTGGGTTTATGTTTGCTCTCTGAGGGCGAGTGTGACACCATGGGGTTTAAACAGTTTATGTTAAGGTGATGAACTGAGCTAAACTGACAGCTGCATTACTCATTGATGGCAGTCCTGTGGTTCTCAAATGTGTGCAGTGATGGGCTCTGACATGCTGTGCAAAGTGAAATGATGAGACGCTCCTGGAGGTCAAAGAGCCGCTCTCGTATTTACCAGTGAGAAACAAAAGCAGGGGAGCAGAGATGTGTCATGGCTGGTTTATGAAGCCGTCGTCAGCTGGCAGCAACTTCCTGTCAGGTCCTCTGCACTTTATTTGGCTATTTAAAGAGACAAGTGCGTCACTGGATATGTCAGCGGTCGATCTGCCATTTTCAGCTTGAGATACTGTATTGGCGTGACCTTTACAGTAATTGCCAAATAACTGGCAACAGAGAAGCAGTTCACAAATGTATTGATATAACTTTTATTTGATTTGCTGTGTTGCTCTGTGTGTTATCAACAGCTTTATTGTCCACTTGTAGAAATATGTGTTGACATCTACAAACCACAAGGCTCTCCTGAAATCATATCAGTGGAATAAAAAGTGAGAACACTGAGGGTTGACTGCTTTCTTTCAACATAGATGTCTCCATGTTTTTTTAATGACTTTACCTGCACCTCTGAGCAGAGTGGTTTTATATGTGCCACTTATAAAGATATATTGTAAGTTAGCACTCTTTTTACGTGCCTTATAATAAAAAAAACTGATAATGGAGGGGTATTTAGAGCTTCTTATTTTGGGATCCAGAATGCTGTGACTTTAGACATTCAGACATCAAGTCAGCTCCCTCACTGTCTTGTCAGGAGTTGGATGGAAAAGTTGGTATTTTTGTTGTTACCATAGTGAAACACTTCTTAAACTTAGCTTAACTTGTGGCTCGGGGCTACTTCCCACCAAAAAGTAGGAATGTGATTTTATTATAACTCCCAAGTTGTACCTGCAGAGTTGGAAGGTAATGCAGATGTGAACGTGGTGGACACTGCTACGCTGTTGAACAGTAGGCTGGCTGCTCGTTGTTAGCAACATGTTTTGTTTACTGTTTCTTTCTAATCAGCTTTAATACAGAAGATGTAGCATTACGATACGAGTAATTGACTGATAGTAATTGACTGATAGTAATTGAGTGATAGTAATTGAGTGATAGTAATTGACTGTAGTAATTGATTACAGCAATCTACACACATTCGTATCTTGGGGCTTCAACTGATGGTCTGTTTCCTTTCCGAGTCAGCCAATTATGTATTGATTAATTGATTTATCATTTGATCCGCTTGAAATAGGGTCAACACAAAGTCCCGGAGCCTAAGATTATTTGTTTTAATTGCTTGTTTTTTTACTTGAGAAAATAATTGTAATGGTGACTAATTGATTCAGTGATAATGTGTCGTGATAAACGTGATTGTCACATCCTGCTTGGCATTATGGTTTGTAACGATGCGCCCATTGTACAGTATTCTTCTCCGGATACGGCATAATTCCTATAATTAGCTTTCCCTGGCGCATCACCTTGAGTATGCATTATGCCAAGGTCCTGTCATATGGGCCAAAGTGAGACTTCTTTTAAGGGAATAGTTCCTGCCATGCGTGGATACACGAGCCACTCGGCTGGAAAGCTTTTATTACCAGATGATATGACGTTCTTCACCACAGGTCTGTGGGAGGAATATTGCTCCGCTCTCAGTGTTTCCCCTCGCAGCAGGTGGAGACCGCTGCACCAGGCATTTATCTTTCATAAGCCAGAATCTCTTTCCGGTTTAGCAAAGCACCACACACACACACACACACACACACACACACACACACACGCACACACACACACACACACACACACACACATATTTACTTAAAATGCCATGCTTCAAGTTAGCGAGCAGATACTTCAGAGCTAATTATTTCCCATCTGAAGCACCTGAACGTGCTGTGGCATTCGGCATCACAGCAGAGGTGAGGGTGCGTGTGTGTGTGTGTGATGGAGGAGACGCAGCTGCACATTCACTCGTCTAATGAATGTGAAGCAGGCACTCAAGGAACACCTACCGCTGTACATATTCAAGGCCTGATGAATTGATCAAAAGTTAAATGAGGCAGAGCAATGCCTTGTGACAGTAAGGCAATTTTCCTCATGTTTAAACATATATAGCATTTCTTCTGGGAGACAAAACCAACTGGACGCAACGTGGAGGAATGAAAAGATTCCAGCATATTCAGGAATAGTATATAATTATGCACCGAGGATTATGCTTCTTCTCATCATCTTGATCCTATAGAATATAGGCGGTGGTGGCGAAGTCGATAGGGACTTGGCTTGGCAAATGGAAGGTCACCAGTTCAAGTCCCGGCAAGACCAAGTGCTACCGAGGTGTCCCTGAGCAAGGCACCACACTGCTCTCCGGGCGCCGTTCAAAATGGCAGCACACTGCTCCTAACACTAGGATGGGTCAAATGCTGAGAAACAATTTCCCCACGAGGGATTAATAAAAGTCTTATCTTATAAGGTTTTGTCTGAAATGTTTGAAAGCTAGCCTATAATGACTCTTTTATGGTTATTATTATTTATATTTAGTTTTATTCTGCTATGCCATACTGAATTTTAGTTCTGCAGTTTATAAGAAAAATAATTGCATCCTCATATGGACTAAAAATAATGAGCTCTTAAAATAATAACCCACCTGCAGCAGGATAACACATTTAGCAGCATTTTCCAACCCTGTCTCCTAAACATGACGTTCCCACAGAACTGAACTGCATTCTCAATTACCATTAGCTAGAAACGTATTTTATCCCACGTTGCGTTTGATATGTAGAAAATAAACGTATTTGAGATACGTTCATATCAAACGTCACGTGGGAGACAATACGATTCTAGCTAATGGTAATTGAGAATGCAGTTTAGTTCTGTGGGAACGTCATGTTTAGGAGACAGGGTTGGCATGTTCATACTAACTATTGGATTCTTTTTTGAAAAACCTTGAAAACTTAAAAGTGAAAATACTTTTTAAAAAATGGAAACACATTTGATATACAGTACTGGCAGTTTCTACGTTTCTATACATCCTAATTTCGGGGTTGTTAGCCATCACAAAACAACAAGATTAGTTTTCCCATCCAGATCCGCCTCTGTCCGAGTGACTGGATGTTCAAAGCTGAAGTTGAATACGAAGCACTCAGCACTACAGAGAACTGTGTTTATTTGGATACATTGAGCTAATAGAGCATTTCAGAGCTCTCTGTATGATCTGTGTGTGACTGACTGACTGACTGACTGCAGCGCTGCAGAGACATGAAAAGAAGACTTTTACAAAGGTTCATTTTATCTCGGTCAAAGCATGTTGTTCCTTCTGATGCATTAGCCGCGTTCACACTGCGGTACTTTTCCCACAAAGGTTCATGCGAACTTAGTTCCTGATCGCGTTCACACCAAAAAGAGCCGGTACTAAAAGTAGTTCATGCGAACCTTTTTACCCGCTCGAAAGTCCCTGCTAGAGAGCAGGGACTTTCGAGCGGCTCTTTTTTGAGAAAAGAGCTATATTCCTGATTGGCTGGGCGAATTGCAAACCACGCCCCGTAAAACTCCCAAAAAGTTTTGTGAAGCCGCCATTTTATTATCCTCGCATTAGCATTATTAGCATTAGCATTAGCCCAGCGCAGAAACGCAGAGAGACTAACTTATGGCAACACAAAATAAAACATGGGAGCGGTGGAGATGAGGAGGTGTCGGCGTTCTGGCGATTTACTCGGAAGGCTTCAGTAGAAGCTGCTGGGAGTCCCAGCAGCTTCTACTGAAGCCTTCCCCAACTCCGGGGACTTCCGGCCGGGGACTTTGGGCGGCAGTATACGCCGTGAAGTGGTTTGTGGCCTGCCAGTAAACCCAAAGCAGAAGAAGAAGAAGTGACGTCAGCGGCTTCATTTGCCTAATCCACCCCCAGGGACTTTTTCTGGTGTGAACGCGTTCTGTACTTAGTTCATGCGAACTAAAGAGTTCGCATGAACTAAGTTCGCATGAACCTTTGTGGGAAAAGTACCGCAGTGTGAACGCGGCTATTGCTATTGAGGTATTAGGCTTCGTGATGTGGAGATACAGACAGATGCTGCTGCCACCATATCAAGGTTTCTAACTATCTATCCATCTATCCATCCATCTATCTGTCCATCTATCCATCTATCTATCTATCCATCTATCCATCCATCTATCTGTCCATCTATCTATCCATCTATCCATCTATCCATCTATCCATCTATATCCATCTATCCATCTATCCATCTATCCATCCATCTATCCATCTATCCATCTATATATCTATCCATCTATCCATCTATCCATCCATCCATCTATCCATCTATCCATCTATATATCTATCCATCTATCCATCTATCCATACATCTATCCATCTATCCATCCATCTATCCATCTATATATCTATCTATCCATCCATCTATCTATCTATGCATCTATATATCTATCCATCTATCCATCTATTACATTGCATTTAGCTGACGCTTTTATCCAAAGCGACTTACAATAAGTGCGTTCGACCAACAAAATACAAACTTGAAGAAAACAGAATCATATAAGTACATCAGGTTTCATAGAGCTAAAACATTTCAAGTGCTACTCAACTGGCTTTAGGTAAGCCAGTCCTTTATTAGTGCTTTGTTAATAGTTCTATCGCTCGAAGTGGAGTCGAAAGAGATGAGTTTTCAGTCTGCGCCGGAAGGTGTGTAAGCTATCTGCTGTCCTGATTTCAATGGGGAGCTCATTCCACCATTTTGGAGCCAGGATAGCAAACCCACGTGTTTTTGCTGATGGGAACTTGGGTCCCCTTCGCAGCGAGGGTGCAGCGAGCCGTTTGGTTGATGCAGAGCAGAGTGCACGTGCTGGGGTGTACGGTTTAACCATGTCCTGGATGTAGGAAGGGCCAGATCCATTCGCAGCATATCTATCTATCTATCCATGTATCCATCTATCTATCCATCTATCTATCCATCCATCTATCTATCTATCTATCTATCTATCTATCTATCCATCTATCTATCCATCATCTATCTATCCATCTATCCATCTATCTATCTATCCATCATCTATCTATCCATCTATCCATCTATCTATCCATCCATCTATCTATCCATCTATCCATCTATCCATCTATCTATCCATCCATCTATCTATACATCTGTCTATCTATCTATCTATCCATCTATCTATCCATCTATAGATGGATAGATAGATGGATAGATAGATGGATAGATATATCTATCCATCTATCTATCCATCTATCTATCCATCCATCTATCTATCCATCTATCTATCTATCTATCTATTTATCCATCTATCTATCTATCTATCCATCTATCCATCTATCTATCCATCCATCTATCCATCTATCTATCCATATATCTATCTATCCATCTATCCATCTATCCATCTATCCATCTATCTATCTATCCATCTATCCATCCATCTATCTATCCATCTATCTATCTATCCATCTATCCATCTATCCATCTATCCATCTATCTATCTATCCATCTATCCATCCATCTATCTATCCATCTATCTATCTATCTATCCATCTATCTATCTATCTATCTATCTATCCATCTATCCATCTATCTATCTATCTATCCATCTATCCATCTATCTATCCATCTATCCATCTATCCATCTATCCATCTATCCATCTATCCATCTATCTATCCATCTATCTATCTATCTATCCATCTATCTATCTATCCATCTATCCATCTATCTATCCATCCATCTATCTATCTATCTATCTATCTATCTATCCATCTATCCATCTATCTCTTATTTTACATTACAATATCAATATAAATGTTTCTTTGTAGAATAAAAAGGTCTATCTGGGATTTTATTGAGAATATTTCAGATTAATACAACAATTAGAAAGGGTAATTTGATGTTGCTGTTATTGTAAATGAAAAACCCTTAGCACAAACACCATCACATCAATGCTAAAAGCTTTTCACAGACGTGGTGTCAAAGCCCTTGACAGCAGACACATGTGTATAATGTCACACTATGAATCATCACATTGCCTCACTTTAGGAGATTGTGTGAATTGTCAGGCTGTATATGTGTGTCCTTTTGTTGTGCTCTGCAGATCAAGAACAACACACTTTAGGAAGGAAACGGACACATGATATAAGAGTCGGTAGAGAAATCATTGATAATAGCTTATAACCATGACCAATGAAAACACATGTGAAGCTGATACTTTCAATGAAATACCTTTAACTAATAGTATTTTATCAATGCTAAACGCTTTTCACAGACACCAAGATACGTAGAAATTCTTTAAAGCAGATGCATATATATATCATTTCATAATATTCATCATTGCCTAGCTTTAGTAGACTGCGTTAAACTGTCTTCAAAGGGCTATAGCTGCATGCTCTGCAGATCCAGAACAAAATGCTTTTTAATCGTAATGAATAAGAAGAAAGTGGACACGTGATATAAAACTATTTAGGCAAGGCAAGTTTATTTATATAGCACTTTTCAACACAAGGCAGTTCAAAGTGCTTTACAAAAAACGAGAAATAATTTCTGACCGTTCCCTCGGGAGCAGAAAAAATCTATTGTGATGAATGTGGCGCCAGTGGAGGCCTTTCCATTTCCAGCTGCATTGGTCACGCAGCGAGGCTGCACCAATCCCTAATCTATAGACTGCAATGAATATGCTTCAAATAGCTATAGAGTCTGCAAGTTCCATCCTCTATTTATTTTCAGTGTTCCTGGCACAGGCTCTTTAAAAGGATTATCAACACCCACTGTCTATCGACTGCGCCAATGAGATTGATGCAATAATCAGCAAGGGGACGCTCGCAGTGATGGAAAACGAGTCAGAAAATATTTGGAACGTGTCAAATATAAAGAAAGAAATAATAATCCAAGGCCTGTTCGCTCCGTAGCCAGATTTCACATTATGTATAGCACTGTTTATTAGTTTATGTAATTACATGGTGTGACAATCCTCAGAATCAGACACAGTCCTGCATTTTTACACTCTATGATTTGATATTGATTACGATGCTTTCATAGAGGGCTGAAATGAACCTTTGCTCACAGGCTCAACGTGCACACTTAGAGATAAGGAAGCTGCACTGTGACGCAGTATTTCAGAAAACAATCCCCTTTAAAATATGTATGCCAGCGTGTCTAATCAATGACATTAAGATCAAATACAATGCTTATAGGGGGGGTGCATTAGTCTACATGTGAACAGATTAGAAACAGACGCTTTTTGTCTTTTAATTTGATGGAATTCTTGTGTTTTCTAACAGTGTGAACACAAGGATTTACTGTGGGGGGTTTATGAAGCCCGGACTCTGCCTGTTGCAACAGCTTTTAGCAAATAAATATCTCAAAACAGATTGAGGGCAGCACCATGACACAGCCATCATATCTATAAATGTGTGGTGTCTTGAGTGGCTGCCCATGCACGACCTTACTCACACACCATACGCTATATAAAGCCACAAGGCCAAAACTCAATCAACTCCTTGCACTGGTGTGAAACCTCCTGAACTTCCCTTCCCTCGGAGAAACTGGTTACAAAAGCCTCTTTTTTTAAATCCATACCACTCCACGAGAAACCCACTCTCTCCAAAGATGTGTTCCTCTTGTCTCAAGGTCTAAATCGATACCTGTTCTTAATACTCTGAAGAAAATGTTGCTTTGATAAATATAATTATTTTATTTATGATTTTTTGGAGCATTTGAAAGATGTGACAATACAGAAGGGATTCATACAGCCCGCAATAGATGTATTCATATCCAAATGTTACTTGATAGGCTTGGGTGATATGATAAGGAAATCGTTGAACACTATATTGGTGGGCCAAAAGAATCCTCACGTCTCCACTATTGCAAAAAGATGTTCAGTTATGCAAACCTCTATGTGCTATATGTACTGTAGTCTGTTTCGTTGCTCTTGATTTCCCTTTGCTTTACCAACAAGTTGTAGAGTATTAAAACCAAAAGCAACAACATGTTAGCATCGACTGCGCTTAATTACCCATGTAGTCCAAAAAGGAAACATGTCCGCCCTCATTAGAAAAAATGATGCACCTATTTGGTGATTATTCAATTTTGGACCAAACAACTAAGGAGAACCTAACAACGTGAAAGGAGGGACTTGAATGTTTTGCACTTTACAAGTCAGGACTAAAGATGGAAACATCACAAAGCTTTCCATCTTGAAATTCACCATAGAACATCATTTGTAAGTATGCACTGAAAAAGCAGCTGGACATGCAGTACACTCCTACCACTGTAATCAATTTCCCCTCAATCATTGTGGCAAAGAAAAGAACATGTAAAAATAAATGTCAACGACAATGGCTAAAATGTACGAGGGTAGTTACAAGGAGCATTAGAGGAACACATGTATTGCTTAATAATAGTTATTTTCTACTATGTAATTATTCATGTTGAGAACGTATTTATACACAATGTGGTCCACTGAAGAAAACTTGTATTTTGGGAAGAAAAGATCTGTGTTATACTCAGTTAATTCAAAAAAATTATACATGTGGTAATGATTAAAAATAACATAAATTGAGCATTTTGAATTATTGATTTCAGCATGCCCTAAAGTTAAATAGCAATTATTGGCCAAACATTATGGCCACGTATTGGTATTGCAACATATGTGTCTCCATATATAAATAGTTATATGTCTCCATCTCTCAGTTCAGCTGTCTTTGGAAGGTAATTTAGATATCGCCATTTCAATATCGCCCAATCCTATCAATTCCATTTTTAAGCCAACACCCTCATTTTGGGAAGGTACGTACAAATAAATCCTGAACTGAACACAGTTAAAAAATGGTTATTATATTACTAAAAACCATTATAATGATATTACTAGATTAAAATAGCATTCCTTTCCCTTCTTATTACATCAGAAATACTGTATATCATCAATGTCATTACCAAGACACTGTCCCCTAGTGGTTAATAAACGACTTTGTTAATTACCACAGCACTACCCATTATTACCCATTTGTTAACAAGATTAAAACCTGGTCTTTACCAAGCTGATGTTTTAAATACTTGTGGAAATCATTCAGAAAATTACCACAAATCCAGCTCCACTACGGTCCTGAATCAAGGCTGAATAATTAATGTTTGTTAGAAGAGATGTGTATAATCAGTAAAGCTGTCGATCCTGCAGTAAAACATCGCGCAGGCTGCCTGTAAATGTGTAAAGGTCCCTTTAGATTATATGCAGTGTTCAGAGAAATGAAGTGCTACAGTAAACCAGCCCGTGTTTCTCAATCACTTGTATCGATGTGCGCTTCCTTGAATTCAGCCAGCGTTTGGGACTAATTGTCAACTGATACCTTGGCTCCAGAGGTCACGGAGCCCCGAAGCCTGAGTGCATGCATGGTATCATATGAAGCTTCATCGATACCACACAGAAGTCTGAGGCCACTGTGTTACGTGATACTATCGCTGCCCCTTTGATATTATCGACTCTGTGGTCTGTGTTGAACGTGTGCAGCCTCCAACAGAGAGCCTTTGTTCTTCTGATGCTAATCACGGCGGATCATTTGTTATACATGTGTCTTTAAGTGTTTTATTGCCCTCAGACAACTATCAAGATGTGTATGTTTTCATGTTCAATTATGTATTTATTTTTAATATTATTTATTATATATTTGTATTTAATTTGTAAATGTTCAGTGTTGTAGATTAAATTAGGTACTTTATTCATTCTAAATTGGGATACTTTTTTCGTCACAGCAGCATGTTAACAAGATTTACACAGGAGTTTAAAATATAATACAATTTCAATAAAATAAATAATAAACTGAAACAGTATCTAAATAACACACAATTCAAAATAGAATAAGTTAGAATAGACTACCATCTGCTATTGTTTAACCTCTAAGTAATTACATTAAATATATTTTAGAATTGACAGGAATTATACAGATTATAATTAATTTCAATACATACATTTAAAAAAATATGAGTATTTAAATCAAATCAAATAGATTTAAATGCTTAAAAATAAACTCTACCATGATTAATTTCTGTGAGTGTACTACTAAGACAAAATATATAAACATAGGGGACCATATACAAGTAGTTGGAGTTTTTCCTATTTAAATTGAAATGCGGTGAGGAAGAGGAAAAAGCAAGCAAGATATGGTGAATAAAGAAACTCTGTAGCTAGTGTTATGCAGGTTGATTTAACAGAATACAACAAAACCATTAGCATCCATTTTGTTATTAATCATCACCAGTGTAGCAATGGTTGAAGTGGAGAATATTAAAGTAATAATTTATTGTTTTAAACATCCCCATGGCCTTTATGGGTTTTGTGTTATTGGGACATTAGTCAGAATAATCACATTAAAGCTTTGACCAATTCCAGACTGTACTTTTTAAAACACATGCTGTGGTAACTTGTAAAAAGCATTAGACATTTGAAAGACGATTATAAATCCCATTTATTTGTGTTACATAGTTTTGTTTCATGCTGGTTTTTAAAGTATTTTTTTCTACCCTTTTATCAATTGTATCATTTATTTGCAGTTTGTTCTCATTGTCCCAGCATGTAGTCATGAGCGAATAAACTAATGCTCTTTTATTTATAAAAAAAGGATTGATTGTTAAAGGAAACCAGCAGAATTTGCAGCTCTTGTTGTTGAACATACATTGATTACAAAGTGCTTCATGAGCTCTGCAGTGATGGAGGACCTAATGTGCAAGAGGAGACAGGACTACCGCATGGGCCATTAGTTATTCAGAATATAAATCTAATTCAAGACTTCAGCTTTAGTGAATAACATGGAATTATGGTAAATAATATAATCATTTAAAACCTCATTCTTAAACCAGAACTTTTAACTGTATTTTCTTACAGTAAAACAAGTACTTTCTTTTGCGTGGAAATATGACATAAACTTGTGTGTGGCGGATCAGCTGCAGTTGCATATCCTTAATTTAATGCATTGCAAAGTATTCTCTTAATCTGCTCTGACTAATGCAATTAAACACATCTAGAAAGTTTTGTACAGGACATGCTCTTACATATTAATCTGGGTACGTCTCTTTATGTATGCATGCAGAAAAAGATTATATATATTTATGTTTTTGTATCCATGTAGTGTTGTGCAAATAAAATCATCAATACAATAATTTTGTAAAAGTTGTATCTACAAAGTTACCAGTAGCTTTTAAATTGATATAAAACAGTAACAAGTACAATAGTTACCAATGAAAGTACAAACAATGACTCAACGTTAAAATGTTTCAGAAATAAATGTATTTTAAAACATGAATTGTTCTATTTCACCACTGATTATTAACTTGTAAATAATTTATAATTGATCAGCAGCAGTCAAATATCTGCAAGAAATAATGAAACCAACAATCAGTTCACTTCTACATCATCTCATCTCTTTACAAATTCCCTAAGAGTTTATTCTACTTTTGCAAATCTTGTCGAGCTATGCATGTCGGTTGAAGTCTGATATTGCAGCTGTAACTTAATCACATGGGTTTGATCCACCCGGGAGAGTTCAGAATGAGATCACCGCTAAACCCTTCAGACAATCTCCACTGCAAGTCATATTTTTAGGAAATCCCTCTGGCATTATCTCATATCCAAACAGTTTGTACATCTCCCAAGACTCAACAACCAAGAGGAATCTCAGGCTTCCTCATCCAACGGGCCATGTCTATTTGATTTGGGCGTGTAGTCTTCTTCAGCTGCGATTATTCCTCTCCAACTAGAGCTTGAAACATCCAGCCCATGTGTGTCACAGAAGCACTTTGTTGTGATAATTGAGTTTGATTTATTTGTGGAGCACCATCTGTTTGTGCACCTAGGTTAAGGCATACTTGCTAATGAGAAGAGAAGAATATTTTAAAGGGGGCTGTATGTACATTACGGCTGAGTCAATGCCACTAACAAACACTGAAGTACTGGTGGAAAACATGAAGTACATTTAGTCAAGTAAATCAGGCTGTACATATGGTGAGCATTATAGAAGCAAAGCTACCTAAAAGTATATTGTTGGATTAGGAATGTCTACCTGAGCAAAAAGTGTAGACTGTAGCTATGTGTGCTGTAATCCAATGTATCATGTGTTATATAGTTAAGGAAGGTAAAGCAATAGCAGTACCTAAGCTGGATCTGTTGAACTGGATGCTGCGACGATCTGTACGAAGTGATATCGGGTTGGTCCAACTAGAGGAGTGAAGCGCAAATAATTAGCTGATTAGAATCAGAATCAGAAACAGGTATATTGCATAGGTTTACACATACAGTACGAATATCTTGGACAATGTTATAGTGGGGGTGTCAAATCCGGCAGCACCAACACCTGGTCTGCCACATGTGAAAGCCCCTCTTTAGTTTCTCACCTGCTGAGCCCAGAGTAAAATGACTTGTGTGCACAAACAAAATGTGGGGGGCCCTGCCCCTGAGCTCCCCTAGCATGTTTTGGACCTCTGCATTTACAAAATCCTGGGTACGGGCCTGGTCATAGTGCTGGCCTTTGTCATTGAAGCAAACATTTGTAGTGTTCAAACTGGGGTCTCAAACATATTTTCCTATAATGACTCACATTAGGAAAGATGTCTATTTAAATATAGGTAAATACAGTTCCAAGTACGAACTCTGGAGGCCCTTATTTAAATCCTAATCGCATCCAAAGTTATTTTCCCTCCTCAATTAATTCGAATGAGCCAACGTGGAAGCGACGTGGCAGCTGGGAGGCGGGATTTAAGGAATACCCAGATACGGAAGTTTCCGATAATTTTGTCCTCAGCGGTCTAATTATTTTTGGTTTTACGTTGCCACTGAGCAACTTTTATTGTAAAGAACAGAGCACATTACAACGCTGTATCCAGCGTTCTTATTAAATCCATGGTTTTCACAGTTAGCTCCGTCAGCACAGTTGCTACTGTTAGCTTCATTAGCCTCCTGCTCACCTGTCGTGATGATGAGAGCCGTGTGGAGGCAATCCTTCAATCATGGATCTGCTCTGAATTTTCGGATTTTAACAAGTTGAGGAACAGGTTTGAGGTACTTGTCATTCCTTTACTTATTTCTATATTATTAATTCTACTTTATACTGCACTACATTTCAGCTTTTGGTAGCCTACTATTAATGTTCCACTTACCGGTACTCATATGATTCATACCCTTCCTGTCAAGTAAAAATAATTAATCATAAACTTAACGATTTCATTGAAATGTAGCGTGGCGTATGTACGAATCCCTCTTGCATCAGGTGCATTTTCACAGACTGAAAATAGGCCTTGCTTTCGGATATAGTAATAAGTTGAGTTTTTAGAGATGCTTGATTCTTACAGGTTCTCACCCTGTAGGATATACAACTACCCAACAGTAGCCTATACAAATATGCATAAACAGCCCCAGCAGTAAATGTAACATACACGTTAATGCAACAGTAATGGAATCCAAAAGCATCTTGTTTTATAGTTAACAAACATTAAAAGGGAATATTTTACCTCAAAATTACTACTTATTTTTGATTATTTATGTTAATTTTGTAAGTAATACTTTTTAATTTAGCAAGACTTTGGCGTATTTTCACAGTGTTATAAAGGGGGTTATCTTTGGGCAAGACCATTTCCCGAGTTTGCTCCTACTGAGTGAATATGTGAGACTGAGAGACACATTGTAAAGCGCTTTGTGTGGTTAGTTAGAAAGGTCCTCTATAAATGTCCCATTTACGGTTATTTTACTTAAGTAAAGGATTAATACTTCGTCCATCGCTGATCTAAAGTAAGGCTGAATGAAGAGGCTGAGTGGGTCTAATGTTATCCTGATTTAGAGTGAAAGAAGAAACACAGTATGTTTCAGTGTCAGCTGCCTGATGTCCTTGAAAAGCTTATTTGTCTGAAGTTAATTACAGATTTTCATAAAAAATGACACAGTTGTTGATCCAATCTTCTAACAGGCCATAGAGCAAAGCGCAATCTCGTTTAGAATCTAAGCATGTTAGCAGTCATTCACTCAACAAGGAATGGTTAGGAAGAGGACATCTTCTCTTTTAATGACAGGATAGAAAATGGCTTTTGAAAGAGCATTAAAGGATAAGGCTGTCAATATTCTGTACTTTACTTTTTGTCTCGAATATCCCATGAAAAGACCAAAACCAACACAAAATGTATCCTGTTGATACTGTGTCTGTAGCCAAGCCTCATGTTCTGGTTCTTATTCCATTTTGCAGAAGAGCTCAATTTTAGAAATGCATCAATGAGCCACATTGTGACATGTTCCTTCATTATGGTGAATGCAGACACCGTTTTTTAAACCCATATTCACTGTTCTAGTAAGAACGCCACATTTGTATCCACAGCTGAACGATTTGCATCATGAGAAGAAGCCACTCGGCTTGAAGCTGATATCGAGGTTCGGGACAGTTTTAGTCTCAGCAAATAAAAGAACACTATGTACTGTACTGTCTCCAAACAACAAATGCACTGTCATTAAATAGACAATGTTTTGATGTCATGCAGGCCTACAGTACTTCGGGGCACTAAATAAATGTGAGGCTTCGAGTCGGTGTGCAGGCACTGCCCTTTTCCATCTATTATTTTTATCGCCAACACAATCAGTGATAACCTCTGGTGTGCTGCACACCCAGAAGTGTCAACACGGCACTTCTCTGCTGGCCTCCTGTTGGTCTATACTCTACACAGAGACAAACCCCATCATCCTCAGCACTTCTGTGACTGAAAGCTCTTGATTTCAGCTTGTGTACTTGTGATTTCAAAAGAGATTAAGTGTTCCCTCTCCACTAGCTGTTGTGCGCATGTGTTTGTGTCCGTGCATTCAGATGCGTCTGGCTTCATTTGGCTGTGAGATTCAAGCCCCTGAGCCTTGCATATAGAGATCGTGAGTAAGCTTCAGAGGATTTTCGGTTATCCCACGGGCCAAGGAGCAGCTTTGCAGGCAAATCACCCTCCATCCATAAGTCTCCCTGACTGACAGCCAAGCATTTGGCTCAAGACCAAATCTGTAAACAACAACTGGGTCTGCAAGACGAAACATTTTTCTCATGAAGAGAGTCACGCGGCACCTCACACCCTCTGTCAATTTGAGGTCCTGTTGTTGTATGCGGTCATGTGAAGGGTGGATTGAAAGAAGGTTTTTTTTTTCAGTTCTCTAACCTTAAATGCATCGTGCAAGAAAACATGTTGAGATTGAAAAGGAGATGAGACGAATGTTATCCTTAAGGGATTAAAAGTGGAACTTGGGAGATGTTTGACAGATTAAAAGTGCTGCGCTTGCATAATAAACCCGGTTCCAGTAGTGTTGTGTTAAGATGGCATGCCACTGTTCTCATCTCCCCTATGCACATCTGCAACTGCGGTTCTGCCATCATTTAGAGTCTTGGACTAAACAGCTTGATCCACTTTAGTCACACTTGAAATCAGGATTAGAGAAATCTCTTGGCAGACGATCTAAGAGCAATCAAATCAGGTCACTCAGAATTCGGTGGGACGCCCAAAAAGGAGAACGAGCACATGCTGTCAGTTCTGCTGTGCTCTTGTCTACCAGATGGATGGCCAATTGCCACTCCAGATGTGCTCAGAATCCATCTGAACTCGGAGTAAAATGGCCTTAAAGGGAAAAAACAAAAAGCCTCTTGCACTCAGAGCACTGAACTGCACACTGATGGAGAGAGCACCGGGATAATTGTAATCAGGAAGGTGCCAGTTTTCATTATGCTCTCAGATCCAAGCCTTAATGCAGCTCTGCTCTCAAACAGTGGAGAAGCTGTTGTTGTTGTTGACTAGATGCTCTTATTGTGGCGGGCGGGGTGGATCGGAGGAGTAGGAGACTGACAGGTTTAGATCACTACACTCTTAATCTGTTGCTGCGTGTTGGATGCGATGTAATCTCACTCTGTGGGATTAAAAAGAACACACACATGTACACAAAAGGAGACGAGGAGTTTGCTGTGCTATTTCCAAGGGTCACTGCATGGGTTAATAGAGTGTGTGAGGTGCATGTGAACTGGATAAGTGAGGCAGCCCTGTTATTTTTCCCAGTTCTTGCTTTAAAACTCTACCGCCGACAGGTAAAGCTGCACTTTGAACCAACACGTTAAGCTTCTTAAGGATGAATTTGTCTATTAGTTCAGGCGTCTGAATTAAGTATGGCAGGCTGTAAAACTCCTACACAACCTTCACATATAAAACATCATATCAACTCAAATGTATAGATGTGCAAATATGCCATAGCTGCGGACACATATGCCCATGCCTGTTTATGGGTTCACACAACCTCCAAATACTTGACCTCCATGCCTCCATTAGCCTCCTGGGCCGCAACAGATTTTGACGTCAAAGGGTGGGTAAAGAGCAGCAACAAAGACAGAAATGTGTTGAAGTTAATGGCCTCTCTTTGTCCATGTGTTTCTTTCACAGATAGTTGCAATGGTCCTCTGCTCTCAGCGCTACCACACTCATCCTTTCAGAGCTCCACTCAGTCCTCGGCCAGTTATGCTGCTCCCAATGCCAAGCTCAACAGAAGAGATGGTGAGTACAAGAGAGGATGTTTTTGCAAGGCTTCCATATTTCCTACATGCTTTAGACACCTGTCTGCCACACAAGCATATTCCATAACATGTGATCCATATGTGTTATGGTTATTCTACAAAACGATAACAATCAGGTATGTTGTTTTGCTGCATTTAACATATGTTGCTAAGGGGCTCTGTTTCAGTATTTTGACAATCTGACCTAACAAGCTGATCACGAAGGGAAACGTACATAATGGTGGAGTCGATCATCAATCCAAAACTCGGTACACTTGGTACTTTCTGATTGACCACCTGTATTTAAGGGCTCTGGTTTAGGGGTTGCATATTTTGGTTCGGCCCTCATGTTCCTCGAGCAGCAGCAGCAGCAGCAGCAGCAGCAGCAGCAGCAGCAGCAGCAGCAGCACTGGTAGCTCAAAGAAATAGCCATTGGAAAAACTTAAACTAAGACGATCTTATCCAAAGTAAACTTAAGTGTGACTTAGTTAACTAAATGTTTTTGCTACTAATCATAACTATGAGCTGCCAATTACACTTAATAAACTATGAGGGTCAAAGGGTCAGAATTAGCATATTATTAGAGCCCCAGATGGTGCATTCTAACCAGCAACAGTAATAAGATAGTAAAAAAAGTGCTCGAATGCTACGAGCAGGTGCACTTGTACAGTAGATGATACGAACTGATAATATCCAGTTTCAGTTTCACAGAGAGACAAATGACAGACACGCTCAATATTGTTGAGGGGAGACTTGTGGAACAGAGGTAAGCTTGTTGAGCTAGCAGGATTGTGTTTTTCGAGTTCTCGAGCCGGGCTGCACACATTTAAAAAGGAATAAGCTATTTTCAAAGAAGTGAGGCGGCTGACCTCCACTGTGTCTACTGAAGTGCAACGTCACCTTGAAGCAATATACAATCACTCCCTGTGTTCACATCAGGGCTGAATACATTGTTGCAATCCAAGCCCTGTGGCGACTCAACATAAATCACAACAATCCACAGTTCATTGTATCGATATCCACAATATGGATGTTTAATTGCCGCCCTCTGGCTTTATTTCTCTTCCTTCCCTCAGGAGCCGGAGGCTGGTCTCCCATGGTGACGGATCAAGAGCCCTGGCTCCAGGTGGACCTCAGGGAGCAGATGGAGGTGACGGCTGTGGCCACACAGGGTCGGTATGACAGCTGGGACTGGGTCAGCAGTTACCAGCTCCTCTACAGTGACACGGGCCGGGCCTGGAAACAGTACAGGCATGAGGATGGAGTAGGGGTGAGTCTGCATGCAGATTGTTATTGCATCACCTTTCTGTATGACATATCGTTGGTGTGCTGTCTGCTTAGATGTATATACTTATTGTTGATGGAAGATATTGTTTGTATTGTCGGGGTGGAATTATAGCGATGTAAATGGAAGTCTACTGCTTACACTTGGCCATTTATGGTTAAAGAAATAGATAAACGTTATGGGGAGTATGCATATTTGATTATAAAAGCTTTGGAAATGTAACCCTTACCCAATGTAAGAATTTTTGCAAGTAATTGTTCCCACCGCAGCTTGAAAGTTTAGTGAAATTAGGGGAAACAATCAAGACCTTGTACGCTTTTGAAAAAAGAAAAGAAAAGTTATTTCACTTAGCTCTTCAAGTCTTAAATAAGTCTCATTCTCTTTCGCTCAACTTGCACAACATATTGTTTTTGCCGTGATGCATTAGAGAAGAGGCATAGTCTGCCATCACTGTATCACAGCACAATTGAGAAATGTTCTCTCATTCAAGGTTCTTTCTTTTATAATATATATAATGGCGCTTCTGTAAAGCCTGCTTGCTTTCATTATACAAATTGCCAGTGTCTTATCAGTAATTAACCTTGATTCGTGTCTTTAAGTATGCTGTCTTGGGTCATTTAATTTGAGGAAGTTGGGCCCTCGATAGTCCTTGAAAAGTCTCTGAAATTAAGTTTGAAGAAGGTGTGCGGACCTTCAGAATTACTTTTATGAAACTTGGAGACTAGAACAGTTGGATAAAAGTAAACTGAATACAGTGACAATAAAACAAAGCACACATTCATAACACTTCATATTAAAGAAAGACATGAGTACAAGTTTGTTGCTGAATTGATCGGGATTTCGATGGTAGGTAAAAGTTGAAGTTTGCATCAAATTGCGAGACTTCTCTGCTTTCACACAAAAAAGCTTGAGTGCAAAAAAGGTTTTGCAGAACCTAGCAATTGCCACTTGAAGCTGCCCTGGTGGACCTGCAGCTCTGTTACCCCTTGACGAATATGAATAAAGACTGAGGGTACAGGCCATTTAAATATTTGAATACAGGACGTTACCCTAATGGAAATCGGTAAGTAAGACATACCTCAAATCTAGTAATAACCTACAATTTATCCCAACTAAAGACACTTAACCACAGGTTAGAAATAATAATATGATATCTCACATTATCCACACATGTACCTTCAATTCTAACATTCAATAATTCTGTTGCAGGTAGCTTAATAATTAAGATAGATGAACGTTATACTGTTAAGTGTTTAGTGTTAAACAGGAGGCTTCAAGTCAAGCTCACACCTTTGTAAAACGTATATATATATATATCTGCAACAGCGTAACATATTTTGCCAGCTGTCTTCGTACATGTGAAGACCTATCACAGTTTAATTTCTGGAAAGTGCAAACAGAGAATGATGGGACCCAAGACAGTTCCTTGGGGGATTCCTATTTCAACTTTTAAAAAAACACACTTGATGTTATTAATCACAACACATACTTTGTAAAACCATGATATCAATGGTTTTGTACATTTGGATATTGAGATATATTTAAATATATTGTGATTTACTGTATCAAATGCCTTGTTTAACTTCAGAAATCGTAGTGGGTGAAAATGGTTTGTCTCTGCAATTGTTCTGAGACAAACTTCTCCAGCACTTTAGATGGGCTGAAAGAAGACTAATTGCTCTGTAGTTGCTAATCTTTTCAGCATCCCCAGATTTTAAAATAGACAATACCATGGCATTTTCCCATCCATCTGGGAATTGCCCAATTTTCATGAAAACATTAATAAGACGAGGAAAGAGCTGAACCAGCAGCCTACTGTATTTTTTAAGGAGTACAGTATCTAGGTTATATCCTCAGAGAAGTGGTGTTCATATTAGCTTTCAAGACATCTAATTGTTCTCGTGGTCTGATCTCAAATGAGGTGGCGTCTTCATCAAGTGGAATGTTCCTATTATTATTAATGGGGGTGTAGGGTTGGCAAACATTTTAACAGATTTAGAGAAAGATGTCTTTAAAGGTGACATGTCATGCTTTTCCGGTTATTGCCCGTCCCCTTGTGTGTTATGAAGGTTTTTATGCATGTAAACGGTGTGCAGAGTCAAAACCCTCAAAGTACACCCTGTAGGGAGTAAAACTCTAACACAGAAAATACCTCCCCAAAACGCCTCGTTGGAGATACGTCACTGTCCATTTGATTCTTCCGGGTACATCATGATGTCATGTCGTCCCCGGAACAAAATGGACCAATCCGTGGAGCCGTTACGTTACATCCGCGGAGCCGTTACGTTAAGCCCCCGCTGATTGGTCCAAATTGACCAATCCACGGACTTCCTCACACACTCAGTGCAGGCAGCTCTGCTGATCTCTCCTCCCTGGCTGCAGGCTGATAACAGACAGTTGGGATCGCGGCGAAATTCTCTCTGCAGACCCATTCTCACAGCGTTCATCAACCTTTTTCTGACTCAATATCAAGCCACACTTATTGTTTTTACTTCGGCTGTGACTTTGTGTGTGCTCAGGGTGAGTTTGGCTGTGTTTCGCTGTGTATCGCTAAACAAGGAAATCACACCTCCACGGAGCTTAGCGCGATTCACAACGTCCCGACTGGTCCCGACCAATCGGAGCACACTGGGCTCACAGGGAGGGGGGGGGGGCAAGAGCTGCAACGAGCCGTTTAGTGGAGAGAGTCAATACACATACTTTACAGCAGGGGTGCCCAACCAGTCGATCGCAGCGAGATTCCCAGTCGATCGCGAGATGTGTCTAAAAATAGAACAACAATATTCAGTTTTATCGTTAATGTCCTATAACATAATCTTCCCGTGCCAGAATAATGCACTTGAACGCATCAAAGCTTTGTGATTGGCCGGCGTGACCCCATGTGTGGGGGCGTGGCTGGTGGGCAGTGGGCACTATTTTGCTGACGTTCTCCGTGTCAACAGGAGTGACAGTCTGCACACACACAAGACCGCAATTATGGCAGAAGCAAAAAAGCCCAAAATATATAATTTTCACTCCGAGTGGGAGGATGATTATTTTTGTATCTATTCCAATTCAAAGTCCATCTGTCTCATCTGCAATGCGAGCGTGGCTTTATCGAAGAAGGGTAATTTAGGAGCGGCATTTCAAAACAGTGCACAAACGATACGAGACGGAATTCCCTCCTAATTCTGCCCTACGCTCCCAAAGGGGAGGGGCCTGAAAGGACAGCTAAATGCACAGCAGTCCATTTTCACCAGGCCCTACAACAAGAGCAAGGCTGCTCCAGAGCATCTCATCGTGTCAGTCACGTTCTTGAGAAACACATGAAGTCTTTCAAAGATGGCGAAGTTGTGAAAGAAGCATTCCTGGAGGCTGCAGGCGCACTTTTTGGGGGACAGTAAAAAATAACAGAAGCATTTCAACAGGTTTTTGATCTAATAAAAACTCAAGTTGGATACCGTTATTAATCAGCTGTAAGTTTTAGTTTGTTTGAACTTATTCATTATAATTATTGTACAAAATGGTATAAGAATGCAAACTTAAATTGATTATAGTATATCATCAATTCAGGTTAAGAAACTAGTGTTGCTTGCATCCGATTTTAAAGGCATTTTTTTTATACTCGACTAAAATGCAACAAAAAAAGGGTTTGATTTTATTAATTTTGTCTTTTTATTGCACGTTGGCAGCAGATTCATGAGTAGCTTCAGATCTTAGTCGTCTTATTAGTAAGCCTCATTTATACTTTTGTAGCAACACTTTTTTATATAATGGCAAAGAAAGGGTTCAGAGTATTTTCTTTTTTCCCTGTGTCATATGTGGCAGCACTGTTCAATGTTTCTTAAACATTACCCACTGTAGTGACGTGTGAATAAACTCCAACTCTGTATCAACAGCACTGCTGTGTAACTTCAGTTAAATACTTGTATGTGTGTAGATTAGAAAGAGGTCAAATAAAGGATCTGCAGTATTTTATGGAGTATTAAAGGTCAGTTTTATACAAGTAGTGTGTATTTACCTGGCAGTAGGCTGTCACTAATGGCTACGCCTCTCTATTTGGACTGGTAGATCTCAGGAGACTGGCAACTTTAAAAGTAGCTCTCGGTTCAAAAAAGGTTCTGCACCCCTGCTTTACAGAGATGCTGTATGCGAAACCAATGTGAGTTTGGAAAATTGCACAGTATAAATCTATTCTAGTAGACCACAACAATGGAATTATGATCAGTGGAAATGGCCATGACATGTGACCTTTAAGAGGAAATATGTAGCCCATTTTCAGGTTCATTATTGTATGTTGTACCTCTACCGTGACATGTCTCCATGCTTTAATGTTCAAAAAGCTCTTTATTTTTCTCATACTGCCTGTGCTACAGCACCTCTTTCCCCCCTCTGTCTGAAACCAGAGCCCAGTCTGCTCTGATTGGTTAGCTGGCCAACACTGTTGTGATTGGTTAACTGCTTAGATATGATAGATGATATGATATGATGTGTTTTAAGCAGGGGGGGGGATATAACCTCCCTCCACTTTGGGATTTTGCAGGCCATTTTAATGCATAAAAAAAATTTGAAAGGGGAAAACCCCCCAAAACACAATAGGGCCCCTTTAATTCTGTTTGCAACTTGTATAACACCAGAAATCTTCCCTGACTTTAAGTACTTATTTTACCTTAGGTTTTACTACATATTTAATTTGTTTTCAGATATTTTACCATTTCCCTTGGATAGGACTTGTGTGAAACAACTTGCTTGGTAAACTTGCAGTTCCTTAATTACCCGATGTGTCTGCCCTATGTCACATGAGATACCATCTATTTTCCATGCTCTGTTCTCTGTGGACCAATTCATTGATGTCATTACAGGTGAGAGTCAAATAACACATCCTCTCTCTATTTCCAACACATATCGAGGCGTGGTAGGTTGAGGTGTCAACACAATTATTATACTGCTTTTGTGGTCATCCATGTACCGTCGGGGCTTGTTATGGCAGGTTATACAAAGATTAAAGTTAGCAGAAAATAGCCTGATGTTGACACATGTTATTAATCCTTAATTGTGTTTGCCCCAGTTATGTCAACTGCTGCTGACAAGTTGTTAAATAGTTTTGTATGAGAGATTTATACTTGGCAGTCCAATTAGCAGAGTGTGTTAATTCACACTGGCATGTCAATGCTGCAAAATGGCGTTTTTCTTGGTGTAGACACATCAGGTCTAGTGTTGTGCTTTTAGTCTCCTGGAAAAAAGCACATTTTGAGTTCGATAAAACATTCACAGTTACTGTCACTAACATAAGGCTGAAAATAGTCTTAACCAAATATACTTGTTATGTCTGCTTGAGTATAAAAAGCAAGCCTTTTTAGTCAATTTACAAGATGGTTAAAATATTTATTGTTGAATGCCTTTGCTCTCAAAACAGTTTATCATGCCATGCACAATAGTCAACTTCAATAGAAATTGCTTGAATACATTTCCTCTGGAGGGTTGAAGTATACCAAAAAATTACTCAAACACTTAAAGTAAGAGCAGAGCTTGTATAATGTGTAATTTACCCATCTTGTAGGCTCTGAATGGCCGTGGGGATTTAGCTTAGCCTGCTGATGCCTCCGATCAAATGTATTGTACCATCTAGCAACATCACTGTCTGCATGGCATTTTAGATATTTAACTAGAGATGAATATGTTTATTTTAGAGAGTTTCCCAAATATTATGAAATATTTACATAGTGAATTTCACTGAGACGCTGGAAAATATCAATAGAGAAGAAAACTGATTGTCACAAAAAAATAATAAAATAAAGTTCTATTCATTTTTAATTACAAAATATATGATCACTAATGAATAGGTGTGGTTGTATAGATATGTACAGACTGGTTAGGCTTACACACACTAGAAACCTAATTATCCTTTACATGAATGAACTACATGTTTACAGACGGGTGGGCAAACCCATTAACATGTGCAATACTTAGGAGCGTCGATATGATGGATCAGTGGCATTACAATGTGCCAGGGGCTACCTAATTTGTGCCTTTTTACGGCCAATACTTTGTCTCCAGGTGAGTTTGCCCCCTGACCCACAGAGATATAAACAAAGGCAGCCAGCTTGTTCCAGCTGGCTGCCTTTGTTTATATCTGTGTGGAAAGCCCTGATGACACTATGCTACTCCTTGGGTGATAGCTTCAGATACAAACATAAAACAGTGAACTTTTTTCAACAACAGCATACCGCGCCGTATCAAAGCAGCCAAAACAAAATCATGCCCGGAAACTTGGCAAGCATTAAAAGCAGCCTTTACTGAGCTTTAAATGTACTGATGTTTATTTAATGCAAACTCACAAAGACACATTTAAACCCGACGCCACCCATCTCTTCTTTGGTGTTCGTGTGAACTTAGATGTATAGTATCATTTACATTGTGCAGGATGAATGTCAGCCAATTAGTCAGAAATCTCTTATTCCGAGACTCACACTCAAGCTTACTTACTACAGCGTTCACCAAGACCTTTGGCTGATGCGTACTCGCATCCGTCTGGCATTTTAACAAGTGAAGCTCAAAGGTAACCGCTCACTGCCAGAAACTGAACTGAGGGGGACTAATGAGAGAGCAGCAGATGCTGATAGGACTGCTAGCTCTCAGCCATTCTTAGCTTTATGAGCCAAATTAGTTCCATGGAAAAATGAGCTCTATTAAAAACGAGTCTAAAGGTCGACAATCCTGCTGGCATCCCCCAGATGCTGCAGTGCTTAAAAATGAGATGATTTGGAACAAAAAAATACTTTTTTACATTCGGTATGTCCTTCCAATAGTCTGGATATCTAAAGGGGCCCTATTGTGCTGTTATGCATGTTCCTTTTCCTGTAGTCTAGGTTTGTGTGCATGTAAATGGTCCGCAAAGGCTAAAATCCTGAAGTTTCTTCCGGAGGGACTTTCTCTCTGCCGGAAAGCCTCCATTGGACTCCTTTATTCCTTTTTTTTTGTTTAGATCAGACTGAAATCCAACATAATATAAAGTACACTTTGTCTAATATTTGTTTTGTTTAGGTGAGCCATTGCGTTAAGTTACTAAAATAGATTTAGCTGCTGGGAGCATGCACCAACATCTTAGTAATGCACACAGATTAGGATTATCTGTCCAACCTCACTTCAAATCATCTGAAATATCCCTTTTGAAGATAATTACACTTGTGTGCAAAGTTGCCTTTATTGCCTAGTTACAACAGGTTCATTTCTCTCTGATGAGCCACGGCACTAGAGAAATAAGTCAGAGGCTAAAATCGATGGCAGCCATGCTCTGAGAACCCTTAGTATCCGTACCACATATGATGGTAATCTGTAAAGTATTTATTGAAGGACACACTCATCCTTAAGCTCCACCACCAAAGACACTTAACATAGATAATTCATATGATTTAATAAAGTGTTAAGGAACAAATATATAGGTCTCTAACTTTGCCTTCTTGTGCGAATATTCAAAAAGTTTACAAAGTTTCTTCCTTTAACTTCCCTGTTCTTTTTCTCTGACCTGAGTGTGTCCTGTTTATTCAGAGTCTTATGAGCAAAGCCTTATAAAGATCCGGATAAACATGTGAAACGACATGATGGCACTAAACTACAAGCTGATATTAGCCTAATTAGTGAAGGCCAGAAGAGGAAATCTATGAAAATGACTTACAGTATGTCTGTGGAAGACTTAAGTAAATTAAAGATGGACTTCTCTCAGCTCATGCGCTGTGAAACTCAAAGTGACTTATCTTGAATGGATAAAAAAAAAAGGCTTTGCTTGCTGGTACTTCTAAAGTAAACTCGAAAAACGGCAAAGCCTCCGTTTTTTAAATACCGCTTTAACCTAATTCCCTGTATAATATTTGCAATCTACCCCATGGTGAATTAGCTGCATGTTATTTGCGAATATTCATACTGTAGGTGGGAAGAGGAGTATATTCTAGCAAGGGGTTTCAAATTACCTTCATTATCCTCGAAAAGCCTTATTCAGGAATCTATTTTTAATGCAGCTTTGAACAAATGTGTGAAACAAATTATTGGGTGTTAGGGGGGAATTTTACATAATTTCCATGCTTATTAGCAGTTCAGGTAGATGGAAATCTAACAAGGATTCCAATGTGTTTTGCATGAAAGCTAATTTTATCTGCGTAATTGCATCTTGTATCAAGATGGCCCTTGCAATATTATACAGCCTTATCCCTCAGGCAATTCAGACACACAGTATGGAAACATGGTTGACTGAATCCTACCGACTTACTGATCCTCAGACTTTTAATGAATCGGTTAACATTTTCACATCTGCTCAACATATCTCTGTCATTATAGAATCGCCCTGATATTTTTGTACATATATTTAAGGTCCCCTGAGGATGAATCCTGATGATGTTGGTACGTTTCGTCTCACACTTTTTAATTAAAATCTCAAACATCAGCTTGCCTTTGACCACATGTTGCCTGGAGTGTTGGTTAAATGCAGAAAACATGCCACACACGTCAGTTCGAATCCTAAAAACATTCTATTTATTTTCTGAAGCTACCGCAGAAGCAGACACTGCTACTAGAAACGGCAAGGGAAATGTAACTCTTTACCAACGGGTATATTTTGAGGAAGCACATGATGAGGCTGATAAAGGCAACGTATCGGATTACTCCCCACCAGCAGGATCGAGCCCACTGGTGAATACCCAGGGTGTTCTTGACAGTTGCCATGGCGATGTTAACAGTAAGCTCACAGCATCACTGTGCAGCCTCAAAGGAATCACAGTGATGCTGTAGACAGTACCTTGATACAACTCTAAAAAAAAAAATGTGTATATTGTTTATTGACTTATTTGGTCATACACGTACTTTATTCAAAATACCAACCATTTAATTTTTAAATGAATGAGATAATATTTCCGAATGCAGTTTTTTTTCTTGAAGGAAAAAAAGAATAAATAAATAGTTAACTCTAACTCAAAACAGAAAAACGTACCTTTTATCTGAAAAAAAAAATTCTTGAAGGAAAATAAATTATGAACTAAAAATGTAATAAATAAATGATAGAAAAAAGAGAAAAAATATAATATAATAAAATATAATATAAATGTTAATGAAACTGTAACCCAACATTCATCCACAAATAAATAAAACAAAATGTTCCTTTTAGTTGCCATATATCGAGAAGCAGTGTTTTATTTACAATTAGATTTTTTTTTAAATAATAGACGATACAAATTAAATTATATATAATAAATTATCAATAAAAAACAGGCTAAATATGTTTAAACAAATGAATGAGAAATACATTAAATTCAAGGAACGTCGATCGAACCATGAACCTAAATCCATTCCAATACACGTATAGTAGACATTCTCTTATTAACATTGACAGACATGTACCCTCTGCTGCTTCCTATCATTTTGAAGACTTGTCTAAAGCCTTAGATCCCGGTCAGGGGACTCTGGCTGACTGACTGGCCGTCGGGGAATCTTTTAGCATTTCCAGTCACGGCAAGGTCACACACTCTCACACTCCCGTTTACTATGCTCTCCCTTGGGCTGTTAACTGACCAATGATCTTTTGCAACACACTGTAGCGTCTTCATAGTCAGTAGCGGGGTTGATCCCCCCGTGCATTGATTAAAATAAACATTTGCGTCTGTGATGTGCGCAACAGAAAGGAAATCTGACACAAGGGAGCTCATCACTGGAGAGGAAGAGTAAAGCATCTTAATGAATGGGAAGGGAAACTCTTACAGTGACAGAAGCATAAATAGAAATAATGAAGTCACAGTGGGGTTAAGGCTGTTTATGTGGATAAGGACCGACCCTGCTCCTCTGGACCTGAACATCTTCTGCACCCTCAGGCTTTTATTCAGGGACCTTAATGTCTCCCCCAGCTGACACGCACACAGGATGTTCTGATGCAAGTTATTCCAAAGAGGAACAAAACAAACGTCATAGCTCAGGACCGTCTCAGTGGTATTCTTGTTGTGGTATTGCTATTGAATACTAATGACTCACACTGACGTGTTCGAGTGTTACTAGCTAATGAATTGCTTTGAAAACTGCAGTGCAGCCTTAATCAGAGTTTGTTTGGTTCATATTAGACTTTCCACACATTCAGCTGGGAGTTGGGAGGACAGACGGGGTTAACGAAAAGTTATTCCATACCCCAAACATCTACCCTGAGTTTGCAAACGCACATTCACTCCCAAAGTAGAAACGGTTGTGGTTCTTTATCTTGAGATATATTTTCACGTCTGCGCTTCCTGTCACTGCTTTTCACACTGGTTTAATTGGGTGAGGCTTCATTAGAAGGTGATTTATCATGTGTTTATGAAGCGGTGTGTGTGATGGCTGGTGTGAATACTTTACCTCAATCAAAGCACATATTAAACACACATTAGTGATGAAGGTAAGCCACGCTTTAAATACAAAATAATTACGAAGCGTGTTTTTAATCTAAAATGCGTGTTTGCCTTCTCTTGACTGTTGCGCCTCTTGTTTTGAATATGCAGACATTCTTAGCACATGAAGGCATATTTTGATGGCTTTTAGTTTACTGCAGAATAGCAATGCGGTGCGATCAAATAGTCTAACTTTACCGCAGTGTTTTCTTACACAAAACCCTGAAAATAACAAGGTCATGGTAAGTAGCATGCTTTCATCCGCCAGGTTGCCAATGAAACACTGACGGCTCCATTAGAGGTGTTCGGTTGAAAGCATTTAGAAAATGTCATAAGGAAAAAAAATTGTCAATATGCATATTTGGTTTATTTTCAAGGCCAATGTGTTTCTCACATTTCCCTCTCTCTTAACGCTGTTCTTGCTGAAGTAAAACATTTGATTTGACCGAATGTATAAAGCCCTAGCGCCATTCGTTAATCCGTCCTGTGCAGACCTGAAATACTGTGCATGTGTAAATAAGCCTGGCGTGTTAAGATTCAGACGCCTTGCTCGGTAAATGGCTCGAAAAGGGAAAGTGGTGGCATAAATCACAATAACAGCCTGAACACTCACACCGTTACCTTGATTACCACGAGGCCGCATCCTGGTGCATTTAATGATGCTTGTGCTTTGCCGCAGTCTGAAAGCATCGGACGGTCATTCGTGTGGCTGGTAATTGTATCTCTGCTGTTGCGGAAAGTTGAAATATCGGCCTTGTCTGTCTGTGTTGAACTGTCCACAATAACCTGGGGCTACACTGTCAATGATCTATCTTTTTGGTTCTTTATAGTAGGGGTGCTTATTGATCGGATATGTCACCTGCGTAGAATCAGTTATGGCGAATCTGGTAATCAGTCATTTGAGAGGAAAGGTGGTTTGTCTCTCACGCACGCTCTCTGTTTCTCTGTTAATGTCCCCTGGCTCTGTCTGGTGCAGGCTGAATAGACGAGGGCTGGAATAGAAAAAGAAGAATGACATCTCCCAATTGTATTCAGAGGTTTTTGTTTTTTGCTCTGCAGGGAGAAAACACAATACGAGAGCCCTTATTGCCCCTGGCTGCCTCAGTGGTGATTCGTCCTCCTCCTCACGGAGACTCATTCGAACAGATATTCTCATATTTCCACACCACGCTACGATTCTTACCCCTTTTACATCAAATAGTATGTTCAAGGATAGGAAGAAGACGTTGCCCTTGGGTTCGCCCCGTCAGCACTGTGTTGTCTCCCGTGCCATTCAAGGATTTATAGTTTCATTGTGCTTCTATTTCGAGTATCTCGAAATGCAGACTGTTGTGAGTGGACATATTACTATTCACTGCTGGATCTGAGGTAATTTCCTTGCTTCTCAGAGGATAACCACGCTCTTTGTTCCTCTATGGCCCTGCAGAGATTTGTGGGGAATGTGAACTCGGAGGCTGTTGTGCAGAACAAGCTGTCCCACCCAGTGAGGACGCGTTTCCTTCGCTTCATCCCCCTCCAATGGAACCCCAGTGGCTGGATGGGCCTCAGAGTGGAGGCGTACGGCTGCTCCTACAGTGAGTAACACACACACACACACACACACACACTAAAGTTAACACAACACTCTGAAAGCTCTCCGTCCTCACATCAAATCTCTACCTAGAACAATTTCTCATTTATACATTTGGCGCGGCAGCCTCACTCTCTTGATGGAGAGTAATGAGGACTATTTTCTCTTCACTTGGCTTTAACGTGCCGTTTCTTACTCCAGACAGCGGTAAAATGGCTTATCAAATGTCCTGACAGTGTGAAACACATATGCACCGGGATGTCTTCTCGTCCAACACTTTGAGCATAATACCTAAAGTTAAGTGGCAGGAGCTAAAGACCAATGTTGGAACATGTAGAGTCTCTAGGGCCCCATGTTTGAATTTTCAATTAACATCGGCATCCTTAACAGTGGAAGGGAATATCATTTTGAACATGCAGAGACGCAACATTTTACGAAGCGATAAAGACTTTATTTATCATACAAGAAACTTAAAAGCCTCCTGACAGGCCTTTGCTAGTGGAGATAGCAGACAGCCGGATTTATGTGATTGCTTTGTTCACCCTGTAGCAGCTATAAAACAAGTGATGAGAATAGATTTGCATGATGCTGCAGAATACAGCATGATTTGCTAAAACTACTAACAAAAACACAACGTGGAGACAGACCGTGTACAAATACACTCAATGCAGCTAAGGTCGTTACATTGCTGTTGATAATATGAATGCTGTTGATGCAGTCTGTGAGGCATCCATTAATACCAACATAATTGTGTCCATCCATCCATCCATCTTCTCCCGCTTATCCGTGGTCGGGTCGCGGGGGCAGCAGTTCCAGCAGAGAGCCCCAAACTTTCTTTTCCCTGGCGACATCAACCAGCTCTGACTGGGGGATCCCAAGGCGCTCCCAGGCCAGCGAAGAGATATAATCCCTCCACCTGGTCCTAGGTCTACCCCTTGGTCTCTTCCCAGCTGGACGTGCCTGGAACACCTCCCTAGGGAGGCGCCCAGGTGGCATCCTAACTAGGTGCCCGAACCACCTCAACTGGCTTCTTTCGACGCGAAGGAGGAGCGGCTCAACTCCGAGTCCCTCCCTGATGACCGAACTTCTCACCTTATCTCTAAGGGAGACACCAGCCACCCGGCGGAGGAAACCCATCTCGGCCGCTTGTATCCGCGATCTCGTTCTTTCGGTCATGACCCATCCTTCATGACCATAGGTGAGGGTAGGAACGAAAATGGCCCGGTAGACAGAGAGCTTTGCCTTCCGGCTCAGCTCCCTTTTCGTCACAACGGTGCGGTAAAGCGACTGCAATACCGCTCCCGCTGCTCCGATTCTCCGGCCCATCTCACGCTCCATTGATCCCTCACTCGAGAACAAGACCCCGAGATACTTGAACTCCTTCACTTGGGGTAAGGACTCATTCCCTACTTGGAGTGGACAGTCCATCGGTTTCCTGCTGAGAACCATGGCCTCAGATTTGGAGGTGCTGATCCTCATCCCAGCCGCTTCACACTCGGTTGCGAACCGATCCAGTGAGTGCTGAAGGTCGCAGACCGATGAAGCCATCAGAACCACATCATCTGCAAAAAGCAGATGATGGACTAAGGATTGCACCATAATTGTGTTTGCTTGTTTATTTTTTGAAAAATAAATCTTAATTATCAGCTTGAGTCGTTATTATTATAATAATAAAACCTTTTATTTAGATGGCACCTTTCAAACACAAAACGCTGCTCATAGTGATCAACAAACGGAAAAAAAAAAAACTATGGAAGCCCTAAGAGGCAAGGTTGGGGTAGATGTGTGAAGCAAAATGCTCTGAGGTAATATTACTTAGGTTTACTAATATTTGACTAATATTTGTCCACCAAATATTTACTAATATTTGTCCACCAAATATTTGACTAATATTTGTCCACCAAATATTTGACTAATATTTGTCCACCAAATATTTACTAATATTTGTCCACCAAATATTTACTAATATTTGTCCACCAAATATTTGACTAATATTTGTCCACCAAATATTTGACTAATATTTGTCCACCAAATATTTACTAATATTTGTCCACCAAATATTTGACTAATATTTGTCCACCAAATATTTGACTAATATTTGTCCACCAAATATTTGACTAATATTTGTCCACCAAATATTTACTAATATTTGTCCACCAAATATTTACTAATATTTGTCCACCAAATATTTGACTAATATTTGTCCACAAAAAAAAAAGTATATTCCCAACTCCTTTTAGGACTTTTATCCAACCATTTTTCAATTTCCGGAAGATTTCACAACCTAAATACCTACTTTTATCTATCTATAGATTAACATGATTGTATTCCTCAGTCATATCACTGAGTACAGTATGTGCTCTCTCTGCCGTGAGAAAGCAAAGTGTCCCACGCATTGGACACAGTAAAAGTGACAAAAGAAGTAACTAAGTGTAACACACACTGGGCAGCTCTCAGCACCAGATGTGCTTCACAGACGGAAGAAGTAATCAAGAAACGCTATCTGGGGTGTTCCACTCCTGGGAACATATGTGGAGATTGCTGCTTTTCTGGAGCATCAGCGCGTTCAGAATGCAAGCCAAGACACAGCCGGTTAAAGTGTGCATGAAAGAGTGCTCTGGCCTTAATGCCTGGCTTAATTTCTACAGTTAATTATCTTAAGATGATGAATTCTCGAAAGAACACAATTCAATTATACTGTCTTGCAAGATGTAATCATAAAAGAGTACATTCCATACTTGCACTGGAATGAGATGCTAAAGCAAACTGGACCTCTGTGACCGCACAGCGCGAGATAAAGAGACGCACATTCACAGTTATTTCCTGAGCCATTCTCAATAAAATACATCTAATGGGGATTCACCTCTCCCACGCAGTGTGAGGCAGCAATAACTATACATGATCAGGTGAATTAATGCGCTATGAAACACCGTCAGAATATTCCACAGTTATCACTCAGTTATATGGTACCCAGCCACAGCAGCAAAGCGTGTTTAATATTGGGCAAACAGGTATAAAACTGCCTCGTGAACTCAGTGTTTCTCCATTGGATCATTTTTGGGGATTAATGTGTCCGCTTACACTGAAAAAAACAAATGAATAACAATATAACTGATGTATGACTAAGTTATAGGAAGTACTTTTCCGCCAAGAAGTCTGAGAAAGGTTATATTGCCAGCTCATTCTGCTGCATTACAGAGCGTCTCTACGAGGCAGGATTAAATAGAGGTGACACTGACAATGCTACTCATCTCAAGTCTATTCTTCAGGACTCCTGGAAATCAATTCAACATCAATGATTAGAGTGAAACAAGGAAAGTGTAATCGAGATGTATTGACCGAACCTTTTGATAGAGACGTTTGGCTACTGTTATACTTTATTTTCTAACTCAGATTGCTGCTGTATAACAGATAATATAACTGACTTTATTCACATTATGCTTCCACTGCTCCGGGGCCTCTCCGTCGCCTTATTATGTGTTGATTAGAGCATCATTGCTACTTAGCATAGCGTTGCCAGCTTAATCAACCGTTACTTAGCAAATAAACAGTTTTAAGCTTTTGAATGAACTTTTTCAGGCAATCAACTAACCATTTACATTACCAATATATGTGATGAGACGTTATCCAAATAACGCATATTTGGGAATTAACAGCAATGTTCACGGCTGTGAGGAGCTTCTGGCTGCATGAGAGCGTCCGGTCTGAAAAAAATGACATGACAACAATGTGTTATAATCACTCTCACTGCACGAACGGTGGTCACAGGTCCACAATGCAACTTTAACCCTAGGGTATAAAATACTAATGCCAATATAGATTATGAGAGCCACACATGTATTGATAGCTAGCTAGATAGCGAACATGTGCTTGCTAGCTTAATAGATTGGCAGCTAACATTTTTTAATTACTCTCACTACTATAACGATAGAAATAGGTCCACACTGCAAGTTTAACCAGAGGGTATTAGATACATCTGATTTAAACTATTAGAGCCACACATTTGGCGATAGCTTTAGCTAACATATGCCACCTAGCTTACTAGATTGGCAGCTAACATAAGCTAGACAACTTGTTAGAAAGTCTGATGGATGTAAGGATAATTAGTTTGATATATTATACATAATAAAGAAATGGTCAGCAGAATGAGCAGAGTGACTTGTGTAGCTATTTTGACTCCACTGTGGAAAGACTGAGCCTTCTCTTTCTGCTACTTAAACACATTTCTAATTGTTTGGCAATGGTGAATTGATTATTGCGGTGTCAAAAAATAAATTGGATTTATTACATATTATTGCAGCCAGTGGTAATGTTATGCCTAAATTAAACCGCGTGTCACTAGGGGCAGGGGAATCGATCCCCAAAGAGACGTTCCTACTGACGCTAAATCTTATTTTGACAATAGGATCGATACCGAAATAAATGAATCCATCTCATTTTAGATTATGTTATGAACACAATGTTCTTAATTTTCTTGCCTCCTTCGTGACACAGTACAAATCTACCTCTAGAAATTGTCTTCTGTTTTAACATGCGTGTGATTAGGTTATTAACAGTTGATAGTAAAATGAAATAGCTGCAAATTATTCTGAAGATGAATTAGACTATTTATGATGCATTCCGGTCATAAATCGATGCAGAATAAATTGTGAGAGCAATTTTCCAAAGCCGTGACATCACAGTTACATCATTTGTAAAATATAGTGCAATTGTTTACGAATATAGAGCATTTTACTTATAATTCCTTAAAAGTAACAATAATAATAATACACTTTATTTGTGTAGCACTTTTCATGCACAAAGCAAACGTGCTTTACAGGAAAAACAACAATATTAAAATAATATTAAAATTAATACAGAACAAGATAAAACATCAACAGTAATCCTAATTCAATTAGAAATTAAAATATGTTAAAATTAAAGAAAAACATGGACATGTACTAGCGAGAGTTGAAAGTTAACCCAAATTAAAAGCCATATTAAAAAGATAGGTTTTTAATTTGCTTTTAAACATTTCAAGGTGGAAAACTGATTTTTTTTCTGATTCCATTACAGAATCATATGTTGCCGACTTTGACGGCAGAAGCTCCTTGCTGTATCGGTTTAACCAGAAGTCCATGTCCACGGTGAAGGACGTGATCTCTCTGCGCTTCAAGAGCAATCAGGCCGAGGGGGTTTTACTGCACGGAGAGGGGCAGAGAGGAGATTACATCACCCTGGAGCTGCACCGAGGAAGATTGGACCTCTACCTCAACTTAGGTAACCGAGCTTTGCTAACCTCTCTCTCGGAAAGAAATGTCCTACTTCCACAAGAGTTTAGTCACAGTCACGATTGAGAGTTGCACCCCGTAATGACGAGAGGGTTTTCACAACATACTAAAGACCAATATGCTTATTGTTTTTTGTTCACACTGAAATTAAAACAAGGAAACGAGGATGGTAAGATTGAAATGAGTGGTATCAATCAATTAAAAGAAGTATTCACAGTAATCACAAGAATGATTCATCAAAAAAACAAATTTTGATTGACTATTGGGGACGGGTAAAACAAATGCATGTGGTGTTGTAAAAAATAAATGCATGACAAACTGAGAGGGAATACTTGAGGGATTGTAGCCTTTGAAGACCATTTACATGCACAAAAACCTACACTACAGGAAAGGGAAAACCCCCATAAGCTTCTTTAAATATATTTTAGTTGGATTGATGTATATCGAATATCATCAATAAAAAGAGGGGACATTAAGTACATTTAAAATGTCTAAAGCAGCAAAATAGCACAAAACAGTTCTTGATCATCAGAATGGTAATTAATTATTTATGGTTTACAGTGTAAAGTATTTTCTAAATAACCATTAACACATTACATGCCTTCCAACAAACCAATGTAATGCTTTCTGTTCCAGTATACAGCAGAATACAAATTAGAAATCATGTCTAGCAATCCCAATTCTTTATATATTTGTCACAGCGAGGAAATGTGCAATGTAACGGCAAAGGGAAAGCCCAGACAAAAGGCACAAATAAGATAAGTAGAGCAGTGCAGTCACATATTACATAAAGAGGCGTAAATAAAAGAAAATCAAATAATCATCTTTGTGTATACAGTAGAAAGGAAATAATGGTCCATGCCTTCCTTATACCGATGTATTGCTTTCTGTTCCAGTATTTATCAGAATTAGAAATCATACCTAGGATCAGGGGCGCAGGTGGGGTTTTTGAAATGGGGGGGACGAAACTGAGATAAACTACTTTCACGATATTTACTTACTATTTGTTTTACAATCATAAGTAACATTAACCGTAAGCTCAAATATGAACTGTTTCAAGATCAAATCAAATACAATGTACGTATGTACATGGATTAACAAATGAGTTGGTTTTTACCTTTAAGTGCAAGAAGGATCATTTATTAAGGCGTTTGAGGAAATAACAATTTAGAGGAATAACAATTAACAATAAGTAATCTATATATTACACATACTGTGGGGCAAAAAAGTATTTAGTCAGCCACCAATTGTGCAAGTTCTCCCACTTAAAAAGATGAGAGAGGCCTGTAATTTTCATCCGAGGTATACCTCAACTATGAGAGACAGAATGGGGGGAAAGAATCCAGGAAATCACATTGTAGTATTTTTAATGAATTAATTGGTAAATTCCTCGGTAAAATAAGTATTTGATCACCTACAAACAAACAAGATTTCTGGCTCTCACAGACCTGTAACTTCTTCTTTAAGAGCCTCCTCTGTCCTCCACTCGTTAACTGTATTAATGGCACCTGTTTGAACTCGTTATCAGTATAAAAGACACCTGTCCACAACCTCAAACAGTCACACTCCAAACTCCACTATGGCCAAGACCAAAGAGCTGTCAAAGGACACCAGAAACAAAATGGTAGACCTGCACCAGGCTGGGAAGACTGCATCTGCAATAGGTAAGCAGCTTGGTGTGAAGAAATCAACTGTGGGAGCAATTATTAGAAAATGGAAGACATACAAGACCACTGATAATCTCCCTCGATCTGGGGCTCCACGCAAGATCTCACCCCGTGGGGTCAAAATGATCACAAGAACGGTGAGCAGAAATCCCAGAACCACACGGGGGGACCTAGCCAATGACCTGCAGAGAGCTGGGACCAAAGTAACAAAGGCTACCATCAGTAACACACTACGGCGCCAGGGACTCAAATCCTGCAGTGCCAGACGTGTCCCCCTGCTTAAGCCAGTACATGTCCAGGCCCGTCTGAAGTTTGCTAGAGAGCATTTAGATGATCCAGAAGAGGATTGGGAGAATGTCATATGGTCAGATGAAACCAAAATAGAACTTTTTGGTAAAATCTCAACTAGACGTGTTTGGAGGAGAAAGAATGCTGAGTTGCATCCAAAGAACACCTACTGTGAAACATGGGGGTGGAAACATCATGCTTTGGGGCTGTTTTTCTGCAAAGGGACCAGGACGACTGATCCGTGTAAAGGAAAGAATGAATGGGGCCATGTATCGTGAGATTTTGAGTGACAACCTCCTTCCATCAGCAAGGGCATTGAAGATGAAACGTGGCTGGGTCTTTCAGAATGACAATGATCTCAAACACACCGGGCAACGAAGGAGTGGCTTCGTAAGAAGCATTTCAAGGTCCTGGAGTGGCCTAGCCAGTCTCCAGATCTCAACCCCATAGAAAATCTTTGGAGGGAGTTGAAAGTCCGTGTTGCCCAGCGACAGCCCCAAAACATCACTGCTCTAGAGGAGATCTGCATGGAGGAATGGGCCAAAATACCAGTAACAGTGAAAACCTTGTGAAGACTTACAGAAAACGTTTGACCTCTGTCATTGCCAACAAAGGGTATATAACAAAGTATTGAGATGAACTTTTGTTATTGACCAAATACTTATTTTCCACCATAATTTGCAAATAAATTCTTTAAAAATCAGACAATGTGATTTTTTGGATTTTTCTTCTCATTCTGTCTCTCATAGTTGAAGTGTACCTAGGATGAAAATTACAGGCCTCTCTCGTCTTTTTAAGTGGGAGAACTTGCACAATTGGTGGCTGACTAAATACTTGTTTGCCCCACTGTATATATCAGGGTTCGTACGGTCATTTAAAAACCTGAAAAAGTCATGGAAATTCAAAATGCAAATTCCAGGCCTTGGAAAAGTTCTGGAAAACAATATTGTTCCCAAAGTTTTGGAAAAGTCATGGAAATATAACTAAAGTTGCATCAAATATAATTTATATTTTATCTAATCACCGAAACGGTAATACTATAATGATAATAAATACTGTATCATATAGTAATGAAATGTAAAATGGCAATTGTGGCAGTATTTAGCTGGTGAGAGATGTTTATAATCACGCCCTCTAGTCTACAGGAGCTACTATTTGATATCAGGCTGCCAAGATGCCAGGGAAGTGCAGTTTCAACAAGGTATGGCTTCTAAAGGATAAGTACCTATTGTGGTTATCAAAAGACATTGACCCAAGACGTGCTAAATGCAAACTGTGTTGTAAAATATTCGATATTTCGAATATGGGCGAGGCAGCACATGCTAGCCACATGTCATTTATTTTGGTCATGGAAAATGAGGCAAAGGTCATGGATAAGTCATGGGAAAAGTCATTGAAAATCATTGGTGAAAAAATGTATGAACCCTGATATATATTTATATTACAACGATCATGTGAACAAATATATATATTGAAAAAAACGATAACAAAAAAAATCTAAATATATTATTTGTATTTAAATGGGGGGGGGGGGCGGATCAGTGTCCCTATGAAATTGGCGGGGACGTATCCCCCCCGTCCCCCCCACTATCTGCGCCCCTGCCTAGGATCCCTATTTGTCACAGCAGGGAAATAATGTTACGGCAAAAGGCAAAGATAAGAGTCAGTGCTGTTGAATATTCAATATCAAAATCAAATAATCATCTAAGTGTATAAAAAGGAAATAAAGGAGCCTGTTAATGTCCTGTTGACACCTGAGCTCTGGCTTTCTGCCCTCACTTATTTACAGGTTCACTGTGGAAGATGTAAAGCTGCTCACTGCTTTCCTGCCGCTTTCTTTGTGTTTGTGCAGACGACAGCAGGCTGAGGTTCAGCAGCGGGCGTGTTGCAGTCACTGTGGGCAGTCTGCTGGATGATCAGCAGTGGCACTCTGTTCACATAGAGCGCTTCAACAAGCAGGTTAACCTCACAGTGGACTCCCACACACAGCACTTCCAACCCAAAGGAGAAGGGCACTCTCTGGAGGTGGACTACGAGGTGAGTCAATGGGATGTTTAAATTACACAACAGCGGCTTTGTAAAAGTGAATATATATAGGCAAGGCAAGTTTATTTATATAGCACCTTTCAACACAAGGCAATTCAAAGTGCTTTACAAAAAACGAAAGACATTAAGAAAATGGCATTTAAAATCAGTCATTAAAAAGAAATATATATACAGATATATATCTGAAGTCAACCAGTGAGGGCCTGACAACTCTTAATATCATTGTAATGAGCCTTGGAGTGTTGTAGTAAACAGCATCTATTATGTTGACTGCAAGCCCTTGGAAGAGGCATTTTGATTTTAATTATGAATGAAAGTAAACAAAGAAACAGAAAAGGAGCAGAGAAGTTTTTTGTTGTTGTCTCAAAGGACTTTCAAGTGGACTGTCAACCTCTACAGACCTTTACACTGTATGTAAAGCAGGGAGAAGCAGTTCCTTTTTAACGCTACAGGGCAAACATTCCATAATAAACTTTCAACAAATTGTAATTCAAGTGGTACCCGAGGTACAGGTAAAACAGAATTTGAAAATACAGCTTTCATCCTGCAGCTCTCCCCTCTCTGACCCGAGCTCCTCCCAACAGACGAGCACAGGCATATGCATGGGATTCATACAGCAACCTGTACGAGTACTGTCATTAATTTTTAACATCACCCAGATCGTGATTGTGGTCCAGATACATTCATATAGCTGCAATTCTATTAGCCATACCTTCCTCTTTTCTTTCCAAACTGTGAATGGCTCTAAGTCTAAGCAAGCTACAGAAGCAGCAGTGCTTTTCAGAGATGAAAAGGAAAATATTGCTCGCCCCGAGCTACCCCGTATAGCTACCCCGTATAGCTACCGTATCCGTGAGGCTTGAGCAGAAAGGTTAAACTCTTCGCACCATTTTCTCTCCATCTCGGAAACGATCTGCCGATATTGTCAGACTCCATCCGAAGTCCATCTTTCTTTTTGGGGTTGAGTTGCAGTGTAAGCCATTGTTGACAATGCTTCAATAGTATCAGGCTTTCATCGTCCAAAGAGATATATGCACACATCTCTATTTGTAGAACAGCAAGTAGGAACGCCCTCTTTACATATCCAAAAGAAGCTGCAAAAGTCACATTTTCTCTCCGATTTTTATTTCAATTTTTTTAAAGGTTAAATAGATGTGTTTGTCCAAAGGAAGCAGAAATGTACTGCCTACCCTTACAGTAGCTTTGACATTGTGTCTTTCCACTTTGAGTGCTGTGTGAACTTTTATTCGAGAGCATTCTAAATCATATTTCTGTAAATGTACCAGTTAGCCAAGAGGTATTTTTGATCTGTTGACGCTGAAAAACAAAATGAAAAAAACTTGTAAATACAATCAGTAAAAACACACAACACAAATGCTTATATTATAAGCATCTATATACAGTATATGCTAAAAAAACAATAAAACAAAACATACATACTGCACACCAACTAGACAGCCACAGGTTAAGGCACAGGCAGTACAGAAAGTCAGAGGATCGTACGGTGCAATAGATTATTTTCGTGTTGACAGAGCTCATTCCTAACTAACCATGCATTGCATCAGCCTGAGAAATGTTTTTGAGCAGGTAGGTAGCTAAGATTTATTTGCTAGCTCCACCATGTGATTAATCTGCTGCTATAACAGCCTGCACTTGTCTTGGACGGCTTTCAGAGAGAGGTTTTGGAACCTGGCTGAAGGGATTAGCTTCCGTTCAGCAACATGAGCATTAGTGAGGTCCAACACTGATGTTGGGTTGATAAGGTCTGGCTCGCACGCAGCTTGCGTGATCAGGCCAGCCAAGTTCTTCCACAGGCAAATCTGAAAAAAGCAACTTTAGTTTAAGACACCTTTTTGTGTGCATGGCTGTTTTTTTCCAATTTAAAAAGAAAAAACATATTTCTCAAGCTGCTGTTGCCCTTAAAATTCCCTTTTGTTAAAAACTCAAGAACATATGCCAAACGGTGAACAACAGCCCCAGACCACAATCGGCCAACTGTATGCATATAGACGCTCTGTATATGTTTGGATCCTGTGAGTGGGCGTTGTTTTCTCACTTGCTGAATCACACCAGTGAGAATATGTCTGCATGTATTTTAAGACTGTGATAATGAACATACAGTACAGTAAAATACAGATTGTGAATTTATATTTGTTTACGTGTTTGTTTTTGGTCAGCTGTGCATCTTGTGCTAAGGGTTCTTCTGTGTTCCTTTCATTAAAGCTGAGTTTTGGAGGCATCCCACTTCCCGGTAAACCTGGCACCTTTCTGAGGAAGAACTTCCTCGGCTGCATGGAAAACCTCTACTACAACGGGATCAATGTCATAGACCTGGCAAAGAGACGCAAGCCGCAGATACACAGCGTGGTGAGTCGCATTGATTTCCAAGGAGTTCAAGGTTACACATTCAGAAATATGTGTAAGATCTCTCTTTTCATAATTTGACTCTGAATGCTTGGGGTATGTGGGTAGAGACCGACTTAAATACCTATTGTTGACTTCTCTTTAAAATGATAAACCCTTAAGTGAAAGAATATATTTTCAGATGATTGTTAAACCCCAAATGTAGTGAGCTATCAATTAATATAACAGCTGGAAAATAAAGGGGATCGATATCATAAACCTCGCAAAAATACACAAGCCACAGATACACTGTGCGGTGAGTTGCATTGATTTATTCTTTTTTGCAAGAGCTTGAGTTATTTCTATAGAGACAGACATATATAATAAATATGAATAATACAAGTTTCTAAAAATCTGACTTAACACTCAAGTCAAATGGTATCTTTGTTTTATTTGTAAACCCCAATAAATGCACTTAGCTAGCAATAAATCTGCAATTATTAAGCATCGCTTTCTATATTTGTTATAATGACCTTGTTTTTAAACGACCCAAAGGTGTGTTTTGTATTTCTTTTGACCAATATCTTTTTACAAGCAACTTAAACGTCAATATAACTGTGATAAGATAATATCAGGCGATTGTTGACCTATTGTCCCGCTCTATTTCTCAAAAGATAAAGGCGCTTTGTACCATGTCGGGAAATATCTTCAGCTTCCCCTGTAAATCCAGGTTGAGTCCGTCCTTGAGCTCAGTTTACAACTTGTGCTTCTCTCACAGGAACACAATTACTGCATTAAGAGCACAGACATGTGAGAAATCACTTTTCCATTAGAAAGGCCTCGTACACGTCAGAGAATCTCTACTCGGGGTGGAAACTGATTTAATGACATTTAAGCACGAGTGTAATGGTTGGCAGTAAAGTGTTTGGTGCTATAGCACAAACTGGAGTCTCTGCTAAGACTGATGACCGGAGATTAAATGATGACAGCTGTCTGACGTAAATAAATGTGGGTTGAATGTACATTCATAAACGTCTCCTGTATGGCAGGTGTATATACGAGTTTATGTTCTATTAACTCAAGAGTTCATCTCTCCTTGAGCAGTGATTGATATATTTATAGTGTCTGATTTAACTGCATTTATGATTAAATAAAGAGGTATAACTTTAAGCTGTACGAATAAAAGTAAAATATGTCCTTTGTTTATATTATTACAGAAGAGTCAACTTTGTAATACTGATTAGATTTTATGTTGCATGTTTAATCTTTTATTCTAACACATTTTATACAAACTGCAATACATTAAAGGTGGGGTAGGTAATTCACTTCAGAAACACGTTTTGTTATATTCCATGGAATGCTCTTAACATCCCGATAGCAATAAATACATGAAATGCTTTGACAATAAATACATTAAAAAACATCATCAGTGGAAGCTGTGGCGCTGTAAAAAGCACGACCAATCATCTGAGCCGGCCCGGCTAAAGTAACTGGATGGCCTACCTGCCTGTCAGCCTTCCATCTGGGCACACACTTATCTCGTGCCCTCATTGGTCATGTGCGCGTACGTGTGTGTTGGAGGAGGGGCTCTGTGAGGAAGTGGCAGATTTGTTCCGGTTGTGTATTTTCAAATTCTAGCGCACTCGAGCTGGTTTCTCCAAAATGACAGGTACCCACCTTTAAATTAACATTGGACACAAATAAAGTAACACATAAAATAAGACGCTCTGCTTAATTTTAGCATAAAAAAACCATACTAACCAGTGTGCCAATAATGTGAGGTCCTCTGAGCTAAATGCTAACATCAGCATGCTAACATGCTCACAGTGCTAATGCTAACAAGCTGATGTTTCACAGGTATAATGTGAACCATATGAGGCATTTTTGTTCAGCGTATTAGTATGCTAACAATTGATAATTGGCAATGAACTCAAATCACCTCTGAGGGTCATGAATGTAATTAATTATGCAGGAATCTTTCCATAAAGACTTTAATATGGCGCTGGAGCAAAAGTAAGGACAATTGATTAAAGTAATTAAGTGTACCAAATGTGACGGCAATCCATACAATAATTAATTGTGATAATTGACTCAAAGCAAGAGATATTCACTTCATGTTGCTGCTAGAGGAAGAGTCAGAGGAAGTCTTTCTGACATATGTTACACAGGGACATTAGTTGACTTCAATCCATCCAATAGTTATAGAGACGTTTTTGTCTGGAATAAAATGGCTCTGCTGACTTTGGCTACATTTGATTAGTCTGATTTAAGGTATTCTGGTCAGAAATGTAAGGGTAGAAAAGCGTTAAGAAACAATCATGACATCCATTGTGAGAATAACTACTATATCATTAACTCAAGTGTGTGAATGGATTCATTTGAAGAGTCCATCCCCCCTCACAAATCAGACGGGTCGGCCGGAGATCCACACGCCACATCTCGCCTGAGACACCCCTCTGCCTTTAAAGTCTGATTGCTGCGTTAAAAAGCCTTTACTGACAACAGAAGCAGTGAGGCTGTCATGATGAAAGCTGTAATGGAATTTCAATGGGACTATCTCCCTCAGGTTGATGGGAGGGAATCGCATTGAGAGTAAAAGAGCTGTGATTGCTGTGTGCTGCCCTGCAGGCACCGGGACTAATAGGACTCTGACCTTAGCAGACATGTCTGAATCCACCTAACACGACCTCTGCACCGCACACAATTACACTGGAAACTGTGACCTTAAAGGCTTTTTATCTTGGATGATTTAACATATTGCTTTTGGAGGAACTAAATGTCATGAATTAATCTTGGATCTATGCGTTTCCACGATTTCTACTTCAATTCAATTAAATTCAAAGGTTGTTATTGTCATACTTTGAAGTTTAGACAACCTTTGCACCACATGGACTATAGCAGGGGATATTCATCTTTATTAAATACTTTAAAGTGCAAAATGACGAGAAAATGGTTTCTAATTCTTTTAAACGCTTTTATTGGACCCATACATTCTTAAAAGAGTATTTCAACATTTTGGTGGCACAGGTTTAGAAGATAGATACAACTCTTCTTTCTGGATGGTAAATATAAAGCTATAATTACATGTAATTGATTTGCTGCACCACAAAGGAGACAAAGCAAGTCGTGTGGCCTTTTACTCTTCCTGTAAATTATGGATGTGATGTTGCTGACGGCTGAGGGAGACTTTGAGTGTCTGATCGTGGACACACCTCCAACACAGCTATCATTAATTTAACACTTATCTATAGAAAACCTGGGTCAGTGTGATTTATTCTATGGTTCCAATTTAGTTCCAGAATGTTTCAACTAATTTCTTTCTCATAAACTCGTATCATTGTTTTATTTTATATTAATTAGTGCTTATACCAATATAATCTATCCCTAGGGGACCCCAATTAAAAACAACTAAATGCAGCCTATCAAGTTTGATTGATAAAATAGAATAGATTGATAAATTGTTTGGTAAATGTAAAAGTCTTATTTTGAACGAGACGGACGTAAATGCAAAAATACATATGTCCTTATGTGTTCTGTTTACTTTTGTTTTACATAATAGGCAAATGTAAAGAAATAACAGTACCAAAAAACGAATGTCGAAAAACTATTTTTGCCTATGTTTTGTGATGTTTAATTCTGTAATTAAATGCCAATTCAAATCTAACCAGCAATTTTCCAATGGAGAGAAAATTAGAATCAAGGTAACAGAGCAGACTTGTCAATGTCATGGTTATCATAAATTGACTTTCATTCCGTCTTAGGCCATATTTTACCCAATTCTCTTTAGACCAGGGATGGGCAAATGGCGGCCCGCCTCCTCTTTTTTTTTTTTACTTGTAGTACTGATACCGTCCACTAGTTACGTCGCGAGCTGCGTAGATGATTTCAAATACCGCGAAATAATCTGTGACGCATTTGTGTGTATTGTGTATTGCTCACAAGAAACACCAGCTGTTGTTATGCCTGCTGTGACGTTAAGTTGCCTCTTGTAATTATGCCATTACAAGCTTAAAAGTTGTTTTTATCATCTGAATTTGGCGAAACAAGTTTAATATTCTTAAAACCAAGACTTTGTTTATTTGAAATCAGATGAAAACAAACTGTCACGGACCCTGCCATGTTATCTATGATTACTACGCTTTTCATTCATAATTTCAGCGGGAGGGAGGGGGAGCGGTGCTGAGGAACAGCAGTCTGACAGGTGTCTGTGTTGACATTCCCCTTATTGTGGAATAAGGGGAATGCAGAGACTGGCTACAAGTGTTTTAGGTTCAAGTTAGACAACTAATGTCTGGGTTAGTGTTCATAACTTCATGTGTATGTCATCTCATGGTTAATCTCAATACACACACATCTTCCGTGCTTTCCAATAGTTTAAAATAGTTGTATTCCACTGTTTAATAACCTGTTCAATACAAACATGCCACTTGTAAAAATGAAATAACATTTCTGTGAACTGATATTTGTTTTGATCCCATTTTTGGGGGATGTTCACTTTGATTGTGAAATGTCAATGAAGATGTCAGACTTAGTATATTTGTTAATAATTACATACAACACATGGAATTTTTGTGTGTGTGTGTTCCAAGTGAATCTGCGGCCCCCTGGTGGCCAGTACATCAATGATGTGGCCCCCACCACCATCAAAGTTGCCCATCTCTGCTTTAGACCATCGTTGTATATAACTACTTTTTTTTGTACTAGACGGAAAGATTGTATTCATCAGCGGCTGGATCTTAATTTGTCATAGGGAATAAGCTGAGCAAACGAAGCCTTAAGGCAGCAGCTCACCTTAAAACCGCTGATTTTAAAAGTAAACGTTTCTTCATTCAGTGTTTTTACCAGCTTTACTCACCGAGTCCATTTTTATTGGAAAGGTGGAGACCTCTGCAGATCATTTGACTTCCTGTTATAATATCATAGACATTGAAAAATAAAGTAATCCTTATAAGGAGATCAAGAGTGCAATTTAAAAACTACCATCCACTATTGATTGATTGGGTGCCCTAGCTTGCAAGAAATGCCATATTGTAAGTTTAACTTTAACGTTAATGTTAAAAATATTTTGGGTTGATGTTTGTCCTCGTGATGCATTCACAACATAATGTTTATTTTAGAGCAAATGGTTAATATGTTCCCATAATGCTGGTTTCCTGCATTAGTTTGTTGTGGTGGTCCACTGTCAGCAGTCCTTGTCTGCTAAATGTGTTTTGTAGGAAGCGGGTTATGCACTGGGTGTCACTTTATGATTAATTATGTCTTGAGAAAGGACTTTTCATCTCAACGTCAACTCCAATAAATCAATGCAGAGGTGAAAAGTGTGTGGGGAAATGTCCATATTCCCTTTGATGTTCAAATAGAGCCAGCAGCCGGTTAGCTTAGCTTAGCATACAGAGGGAACGATTGGAAACAGCTAGCCTTGGTTTAAAATCAACATACCTTTTAACACTATACTAACACATGATATGTTGTCTGTGACATAATATATATATATATATATATATAACAGATGAGACACATGAAATTGATAACAATATTCCCATATAATACTATAGGCAAGAAACAGATAAGCATAGTTCCCTAAATGTCAAACTATTCATTCAACCATCATGTTTACCATACAATATTATATTCTGCCAGCTGTGTTGAATCCTTTTCATTTGAAATATGTTCACTGAAGGAGTATAAATTGCTGCCGATGATAAACTTAAAAAAATGACGACGAATAATTAAGTTTATCTTGTTGAAGGTTACATTTGAATATTTTGGCTTTGGGTTTCAACTTATGATTGCTCATGCTTCTTTAACCATCTGTTCCCTTTTAGTGCATATCAACAATATGTTATATCCATATGTCACAATGAGCTTTCCCGTGAGACCAAATCACCCGAACATGCAGTTGAAGATTTGTGTTAATGTCTGCCCTTGGATTTTTTTTTTTTCTCCAGGGCAACGTGACCTTCTCGTGTTCGCAGCCCCAGCTGGTGGCCTGCACCTTCCTGAGCTCCAGCAGCAGCTTCCTGTCACTCCCGTCAGCCGCGTCTGCCAGCGGAGGTTTTTCCGTCCGCTTCCAGTTCAGGACGTGGAACCCGGACGGGCTGCTGCTCTCGGTGCAGCTGAACCCCGAGCCCCACAGGCTGGAGCTGCAGATCAGCAACAGCCGGCTGCTGCTGACCCTCCACAGCCCGGGAAGACCCAAATCACAGGTCTCCGCTGGTGAGAGCACAGGCCACACACACACACACACACACACACACACACACACACACACACACACACACACACACACACACACACACACACACACACACACACACACAGAAACACAACAATAACAGTGCTTGTAAGAACTTAAAGGTCCCCTATTATACTGTTTTCATCAATATAGTATACGTCTCAGATATATACAAAACATGTCTCTGAAGTGTTTGGCTCCAAACACCAAACAGATCATTGCAGCATTACCCATAATCCCCTCTGTTTCAGCCCTGTTTCCAAAGTGCTGATTCTCTGTCTGTTACTTTAGATGAAAATAAGGAGCCCCTCCCCACGCCCCTCTGAGAGAGATTTGGTTAAAAAGAACTCAATGGTGCTCTAGAGGAGACTCAGGTGATAGGGGGGGGGGGGGGGTTACCTTGGTTGCTGATTGGCTAATGGTTACACAAGACAACACATCGTTATGACATCACAAAGTGGCCAAAATCTGATCAGCTCATTTTCAGACAGGTTTTTATAGAAATGGATCAAAAAGAGAGAGAATCTTTATTCCTGAAACTTTCAGAGTCTCTCTCCACAGAGGGGACACATGTTGATGTAGAAGAGACATGAAAAAGAGGGGACACATGTTGATGTAGAAGAGACATGAAGAAGAGGGGACACATGTTGATGTGGAAGAGACATGGAGAAGAGGGGACACATGTTGATGTAGAAGAGACATGAGGAAGAGGGGACACGTGTTGATGTAGAAGAGACATGAAGAAGAGGGGACACATGTTGATGTAGAAGAGACATGAAGAAGAGGGGACACATGTTGATGTAGAAGAGACATGAAGAAGAGGGGACACATGTTGATGTAGAAGAGACATGAAGAAGAGGGGACACATGTTGATGTAGAAGAGACATGAAGAAGAGGGGACACATGTTGATGTAGAAGAGACATGAAGAAGAGGGGACACATGTTGATGTAGAAGAGACATGAAGAAGAGGGGACACATGTTGATGTAGAAGAGACGTGAAGAAGTGGATTTTGTATAGGTACCCTTTAATTTACACTCACAAACATCTATATATTATATCTACATACAATAATATTTCCTTTCCAATGGAGTTGTTGGTTTTTGAAGGAATAGTTTACGACACAATCTCCAAAATGTGCTTTTAAATATTAAAGGGTGAACTTGTGGCAGTAGTTTGAGACTATCACAGTCATTGTTTGGCTTGAAGATGCCGTCTGGATCTTTTTCTACTTTTGATCGAGGAGCTTGGTTTTTATAATTGGGTGTATGTTGTTAGTGTCGCTCATCAGCAGGGTCTCGCACTATACTCCAGGGAACAGCTGGCTCAAACACCCACAAGTCACACCCACAAGTGTCAGAAAAGGCTTGGAAGAAGAAAAACCACAGACTTGTAAAAATATTGATGTGAACATTAATGCACGGAGCACTCATCACATGTCTTAAAGCTCTAGGATACACACTTTATGTTGAGTACCACTGAGTGTAAACACAACCTTTTGTTTGTTCAGAAGAAACCCCCCCCAGGGTCTTTTTGAAGTGAAGCTCTGACTTTGTGTTCTGCCTTAATTAAAAAACCTGGTGAGGAATACACAGAGTAAAAATGGAATGGATGTTGAGCCAGTTTTCACGTCTTATATTATGCACATGTTTAAACCTCTGGACCCGTCTGAAAGTCTACCTTTTAGACGTACTCCTCTCATCTCTACGATACACATCACTGTGCTTTGTATGAAAGGGTTGGGTGGCCTTCTCCTCGAGAGACACGTGATCCTCCCTGGTATCTTTTCTTCTAAATAGCCCTTACTGGAAGATTAGCATAACACCTTCCAGAATTGCTTCGTCACTGAGATGGTTTTTATCAGACACACTCTCACGCTCCACTGGCTCCTGCTGCGGAAAAAAAAGAAGCTTTAATTTGAGCGCGACTCGCTACTGAAAGAAAATACAGCATCTCTTTGAAATCACTTCTACTAGAAATGTGATCTGAAACCTCCCCCACCGCTTATTTAGCATACAGTATTAATCTTTTTCACTCATCTATGAAACATACTGGGGCTTTTTGTATGACGCCTTAATTATCCTGCCTATTTATTGTATTATTTTCCATAATAGGGGTGTCAAACTCAAGGCCCGGGGGCCACATTCGGCCCGCGACTTCATTTTATGTGGCCCCACAAGAGCTTGCAAAGAATATAATATGTTTATTATACGGTTACATGCTACAGAAGCATGTTGCCCATAAACTACATGTCCCACAATGCATCTGCAAATATGACTTTTTTCTCAGAATTTGTCTTTTTTTCTTCGAAATATGCATTTTTTCATAGAATTCCTTTTTCTCAGAATTAGATTTTTATTTCAAAATGTCACTTCTATTTCTTTTTTCGCCAGAATTTGGCTTTTCTTTTGAAATCATTTTGGGACATACGCACTGAAGAGACTTGCAATTATTTGCCCTAGACTTCTGCTTTCAGACGTAGTTAATTATGAAGTTATTACCCTGTCCGATGATAATCCAATGCAGAGGCAATGATGTAATATAATACATTGTTTTATATATATGATATATTTATATATGTATTTTTATATAGTCTTAAAGTTACAACCGGCCCTTTGAGTGCAACCATAATGCTGATGTGTCCCGCGATGAAATTGAGTTTGACACCCCTGCCCTAGATGGTAACAAGGAGACTATGACAGCAAAAAGGAGACACACACACACACACACACACACACACACACACACACACACACACACACACACACACACACACACACACACACACACACACACACACACACCATAAAAAGGGACTTCCTGCTCAAATCATTTGTCCTTTTGAAGACATCAAATAGACTTTTTTATTTTACATTCCTGCTTAACAATCTCAAGTGTTTTTTTTCCACTTTATTGTATTGCTAACTTTAGTAAAGTTACAGACAGACGAGCATTTTGTTTGAAAGATAACAGTGCTTCTTTTGAAATGCACCGTAATCATTTCCCCAGCCTTTAAGATATGCTCTGTATCTTCTACAACTTTGAACCTGTGAGTTTCTCCAATATTAAAGACTCAAAATCATCGCAGATATGAGTTGCCCCTCAAAGATCTATTGAGTCAAATAAAAGCTTCAATCAGTCAATGAATGCTTCTGGAAATCAATCAATCCAAATTCTTTATAAATCCCAGGTGGAACTAAGGTTTTGTGCAACTCCATATTAGAAACATTTTATTATATAACCACAAGTTAAAATGTGTAATAAAAGTCCTTGCCGTCACGGGGATCAATAGCTTCGGAACATATTGTATGTGCTGTAATGTAATATTCTCCTCACCTATAACCTATAACCTTAAAATTGACCTTAGAGATGAATACTCCACATGTTCCTTCGTCTTGCTTGTGGGAAACTTGAGATAGGAACATCCACCTCCGCATGCTGACCCCCGTTTGCCTGGCTGCTTGTTTGTGAGCTTCACTCGTTTGACACATATAACGAAAGACAGCGCCGTCCAAATCCACGATGCTGAGACGGAATGTATTGGGCTTACACAAGTCATTTCCTCCGACTTACTTGTAACGCCTTTGTCCTCGGAAAACAACAAAAATAAATCACAATCTTAGCAAATACAACTCGGATAACTGTGATGGGGAAGCCAGGCGTTCAGCAGATGGCGGGCTGCAGGGAAATATAGATGGAAAAGACAACCACAGCTGAGGGGCGATATTCCCTTTTATATCAATTACCTCAAGCTGTATTTAATTACTTATAACACCCTCAGAGCTGCAGCACGGGAGGCGGTTGACCTACAGTAGTCATCTCGTTGTTTGTAATAACAATGTTTAAAGTTTCTCTGCAGATTCCTTTACCAGAAGCAAAGAGGCCGTCTGAGTTTGATGGGAATTGACTTCTTAGAAAGTTGGGTTATGTATCTATTTATATATTTATCCACTCTTTCCTGGATTTTTGAAGGTCAGAGCTAAAATTCGTATTGAGCCTGAGCTCTGATAGCATCGTGATTACAGATTGGGGGGGGCTCATCTAGCCACTCAGCACAGAGGGCTGAAACATGTTAAGCGTACTGAAGGATAATCCCTGAGATCTCGTCTGTAAATGTGATTAAAACGCAGATGTATCCTGTGTGAATGTGCTACATGAATCAGACATGGGGGGTATGTTGTTTAATTTAATTAGGATCCCAAAGCAATCCTCAAAGGGTACATGGTACTTGCGCTTCTCCATGAAAGATATGCTAAGCAGCAGAGCAAACTGGTAATGCAGTATTGTTCCTGTGGTGCCAAAAGATCGTCGGGGTCAGAAAACATGAGCGTGCTGTGCCTGGCTCGGGTTGTTTTAAGTTAAAAGGGCTGCCTGTTAGTAGCGTTTGGATCCTCTGCCGCTGTGTCTTCTTCACCTGCAAGATCATCATTAGTTGGCGTAAATGTACCTGTGATGTATTTCTGTACACTTTCCAAGCTCTGTTAACATCCAGAAAAGACGGGAAGTAGTCGATCTTGCACTGTGGAATTTAATTAAAAAGTGCATGGATTATAAAACATTCTCACCCCCCCACCCCCCCCTTTCCCAAGTGCAAGGTATCACATACTTCATAGCAATGTCAATGTGGAGAAGCAGAGGTGTCTCGGTGCGATCATTAAACCAAGCTGCAGGAAACGCCGAATAATAATAATAAAAAAGAATAATCTAAATGTAACCTGCTTCCGTGTAATTGGAAACATCACATCAGTGTTTAAAAAAGTTTTCTTTTTCCGGTTTGACGAATACACAATACAATTGCTTAGGGTAAAATGCAATTGGCCCTGGTTGATAAAATGCTGCACTTGAGCTAAGTGCACAAGAGCTCTAATGTGGAAAGAGTATTGATCTGTATCTTCCTCTCTACAGCCATAACCGTAACTTTATAATCTTAATATTCAGGCAAGGAAACATCTTGCAGTCAAACCAGGAGACACACGAATGACTGCATAGCAACATCCAACATTGTTTCAATCGCCACAATATGCATCTACTGCAAGTTGGAGTTTTCAAGGATTTAAAGGGGCACTAGTATGCACATGTTCAGATTCATATTTGTATGTACTCTACTGTGACATGTCTCCACGCTTTAATGTTCAAAAATATCTTTATTTTTCTCACACTGCCTGGGCTGCAGCACCTCTTTTCACCCTCTGTCTGAAACCAGAGCCCAGTCTGCTCTGATTGGTTAGCTGGACGGCTCTGTTGTGATTGATGAAACGCTTAGAGATGTACCGCCCCTAAGCCTATCATGTAACAATGTGTTGGAGAACTAGCCAATAGAAGCGTGAGTGTTACTGTACATAGTGATGTCATTATGTTATAGATGTAAAAAAAAAGTCCAATGGAGGCGTTTCATGCAGTGTGTGAGAGAAACTCTCAGGAGGGAACTTTTTTTACATACACAAAAACCTATATTACATGCTACAGGAAAGACAAAACCTCAAAAGCATAAAAGGGCCCCTTTAACAAAGTGCAGTAATGCGTGAATCTGTCACATGACATGATGACACTGTGTATTTCCTGGAGTGCGACACTGTGTATTTCCTGGAGTGCGACACTGTGTATTTCCTGGAGGCAGCACATATTTTATTTTTCATCAGGTTACAGCTGTGAAACAAAAACACATTAGATCTGTGTCAGATAGCACTTTGACACTTAAGTCTTGGTCAACAGCAGGACAGCAAGGAGATCATGAGATATATATGAGCTGAAACATAGGCGGGATGTGAGGAGGAGACTCCCACTGATACTCCCCTGCAGTCCCTCGCGGCGACACTGCTCCTTCCATGAAACAGGCAATGGAGTGAAGAAAGAAACACCCACGGCACTCACAGTCTTCTGGGATAAAAGGTGTTCTGGATGCGACAGGCATCATTGGGTAGTGAGTGAAATTCAGAATGTTTCCCCAGAGACTGGACCCAACTGATTTCAGACTAACTAAAATAACTCCCAGTGTGCACTCTGCATGACCGTCTCGTCCCCTCTGATCTCCCAAACCGCAGCACGGCTCAATCTGGATGCTAATTCGGTGTGGGACTAACACATTCTGAAGGTGTGGTTCGGTCATTTCATTCGGCCATTGTGTGCGTTGTCCTCTAGAAAACTGCCACTCTGTGAGATGAGCTGTCTCTGTCTGTTACAGATAAAAGGTTTGTTGATTAAGCTGATTTGGCTGATTATCATCTCTCTGGGTTTTATAGGGCTGTGTGTGATACGGCCAATAGCTTCCATCAAGATATAGGTCATTTCTTATCAGAAGTGATACATGTCATAAGATCAAATGTAATTCTGTATAGTCTACATCAAAAGACCACATGGTATTTGTTATATTCCTATTAGAATTAAAAACTAGAACATCAGTAAATGTATTTTCTTATGTTATTTAGAGCTTTAGTGCAACATTAAAAACACAGTTTAAATAAATAAAAATAAATATTTATATTATTATCTTAGGTTTTTGCAAACATAACATTATATTCCCTATTTCACATCAGAGTTTCTGACATTTGAGTAAACATGTGCTTGCTATCAATTGTGGTTATTTATCTCTATATATGAATAAATTGTGATATTGAAATACAACATTAATTAATTCATCATATTGAATTCTCCCCCAGCCCTATCTTTTTAAAGACTTCATACGGTTGTCAACAGACACTTGTTTAAATAAGCCAAGATAACATTTTGGCTATCCTAGAACAAGTCGAATGATTGGATGTAATGAGAAGAAGTTGGATAAGTTATACTGGAAGCATCAGGGGGGGATATAATTGGGAAGTCAGGGGTTAAAAGGGATTGACCTCACATTTAAAACATGAGAACAGACGGTACACTAACTGTATGGAAATGTGTCGTAAAACCACCTCAGCATCATTCTAGTTGTTGGCTGTAATCAGTGGTGGAGGAAGTCTTCAGATCCTCATTATAGGTGTTTTATCATTCTCTGTGAAATAACTCATTATTACAGCTGTCACAAAACACTGAAGTGAAGTACAACACGTGAGTGCGTGTTATACACCTGTCAGGAAATACCCTCACAGGCCCCACTGTCTTTCCTTTCTGCACACGTCCTGTCTCTCCTCACTATCACCAACAAACCAAGGCATGAAATACCCATAAATAAACTTTAAAAATGTGCTTCCTCCTCATTTGCACTTTAATCTTATCCACCTGATCAAATATGCAGCAAGAATCTTGTTGACAAGTGACAGAGCGGAGGAGTATGGTATTTTAGTTTTGAGGCTCGGAGTGATGGAGGAGGCGTGAACGTTGTCGGCCCGTCTCCTGAAGTAAAAACGAGTGCGCAGAGGAAGGAACCGTGTTGAGAGGAAACTAGGGGATTTGATTGCAGCTATTATAGAAATTAACCCGGGTGTAATTATTAATAAACTGTCCCACTCTCCTGTGGCCATTGTTGTGTGCTGCCTTGCTAACATGGGTTGTTGCTGAGAAAACACTACGACGCACTCCATCTCACTCGGATGAATCGGAATGTTTTTTTAGCAGCCTCCAGGTCTCCAGGGAAATGGACACAATATCTCTTTCCCTGCTACAGCTCATTAAACTGCCATTTCACTTAGACTCAATGTGAAATGTTCTTCTTCAGGTCACAGAGTCAACGACGGTCTGTGGCACTCGGTGAGTCTCAACACGAGGAATCTGCAGGTCGCCCTGACTGTGGATAGTGAGCCGTCCTCCGCCATTGAACTGTGGGAACAACTCGAGTCGAGAGGCCACTTCTACTTTGGAGGTTAGTGGACTCTCAAGATGTGTTTGCAGTATTAATATACCAGTATTCGTTCTCCTTTAACATATTGAAAAACGGAATATTTCTTGTGAGATGCATACTGCTTCTACACAGTGGTGGGAAGTACTCAAGAACTGTACATTTCCATTGTATACTGTTCTAATACAACTACTAAACTATCATGTAAAGGTACACCTTGTCTTCTCACTGCATGTATTTGTTACTTAATTCACAGGTTCCTATTATGAGAACATTAATTAAAGCAACTAATGAGATGTGATGCATTGTTGTGACTTAAGTATAAGCAGTATAAAAGTAATTAAACGTAGCTTCATATTTACAGACAGCAAAATGATTTGAATGCATTTTAATTAAAACTCAGTGATATAATGTATATTATTCCAAAATGTTGCGAAATTAGAACTTTGAGTTTCAGGACTTTAAGTTTATTAAAACCGTTGTACTTTTACTCAAGTAAAATGTTGAACGCCAGAGTGTTAATTGTATTTCTACACTGGTTTTTCTACTCTAACTTAAATAAGTACTTCTTCCACCTCTGCTTCCACACTAACACGTTGCATCATGTGTGTTAATTTAATCCAGGCTGCCCCACCTTGGACTGCCAGTACGTGACTCCGGACTTCCAGGGGTGTGTGCGGCTTATATTCATCAACAGCCAACCGATATATCTCAATCATGTACAGCAAGGGTTGCTGGGAAATTATAACGAGCTTCAGTTCGACACCTGCAACATACGAGACAGGTAAAACAGTGTGAATGTGCGCTTTTTATTTAATTGGTGTGGAGTTATTAAACCGATGTTTGAGAAAAACTTGACAGCGCACGGGCAGGATGTATCAAACGTCACAATCTGTAAAACATTATCCAAGCTGGCAGCAAAGACGTATTCACGCCAACATTGTTAATTTTGAGATGGCAGTCTGTTGTCTGCAGAACTCACCGAAAGTCACTGACATCTTGTCCTATAAAGAAAAACACACTGACGGGATCATCCAATTAAACTGCAACAGAAACTCTCCAACACCTTCTCTGGCAGAGGACTATGCTAACAAGCTGCTCCCTGCTGTCCTGTGTGGCGCCCCCCCCCCCCAACCCCTATCCCTCATTACCATGCACAGCTGTGGGCCCTCTGAATGGGATTGGCAGACCAACAAGCTCGATGTGGTTTGGAAAAATATATAAGAAAGAGACAAACATGCAAACTGCAGTTCTTCCCCCGTGTTTGCCCCGAGGAGAATCTCTCCTTTGTCAAAGTACCTGCTTTCTAGTCCAGATTGTTCGCTGTCAGACGATATGCAAACACCTCAGCGCTGCCAGGCTGTTGTTTCAGCAGGAAAAGGGATGCACTCTAGGAAATGACAGGAAGATCAAGTGATGTTTCCCTTACCCAAGCTGAGATGCATGCCTCTTGTGCAAGAATGAGTGCTTGTTATTTTTGAACTGAAACCAATGATACAAACATTCCCTAATGCAGTGGTTCTCAAACTTTTCCAATAATGTACCTCCTTTGAAACAAAATCCCCCCAAGTACCCCCTGATCAGCGCAAAAACGATGTGTTAGGGGGAAAAAGCCTATAAAGAGGTACAGCACAGCGCTGCACCATCAGCGTCTGATTTGTTAAAACAACAACATTGTAACTGAGAAACACTTAGATGCTACATTTCAAATGTTTACAATCCATCACTAAATTCATGGCCAACCAATTTTAATATCATGCAATACCACGACTAAGACGACATTAGTTGCATTGAACTGATCTTTTTAATAAGTTGTACTTACAATGTAGTGAAACATGGGCTTGTGCTTCACTGAGGACCTTTGTCATTCTGACAGCGAGGCAACTGCAGTTATTACACTTCGCGTTTTGAAATATGTGTAACTCTAGTCCAGGGGTGGGGAATCTCCGGCCCCCGGGCCGTATACGGCCCGCGAGACAATTTGATACGGCCCTCGAGGTAACGCAAGCAAAAAAGAAAAAAAATTAAGAAATCTAGACGGCAAAATATGTAACAAGCGAGTACCTGTTTTTCCTGACCATGGTCAGGGTCCTTGAACACAACACGAGCCTAACGTGTCATCACGTGGTATATGTCTCCTCCGACAGGGGTTTAGAGCTGCCGGAGAGCAGAGCACCAGAACGCCGCTCCGGGCCGGGACTTCACAAATGTCAGTTCCCATAAGGAGCCGTACACATGCCGCAGTTTTTGCGTGTCTGTGTCTTTAGTTGAAAGCTCAGTGGCGATCTGTTCATCTGTCATACTGATCAGACAGTCGATAACTTTGTTGTTATTAGCATCTGGTTAGCTAGCTATGCTAACGAATATAAGAAGCTTTTTCTACTACCAGTGAGGTAAAGGCACATCTTTATATGATCATTATAGTTCTAAAAAAATAAGAGAATACAGTAAACGGGTATAAAATACTATATGACAGTAAAAAAAAGTTGTTATTAATAAACAAGAATACAGTTTGAAAGGGGAGTGATTTGTAAAATATCCATAAAGAAAAAGAAAATCTGCTTCCAGTTCTGTTTCATATGGTGCTGAGAGAGGTATCCATAGATCTCCTAATGTTGCTCTCAAAATGCACCAAACTTCAACATTTAAAAAAAAATCTTCCCGGGGGAACATGCGCCGGGCCCAGACCCCCCTAGAGGAGATTAGGTCCCCCCCCCCACTTAAATCATATTCACATTGATAGGAAACTAAATTGCACACATCTTGTGTCCATATCTTTCTGTTTTGATGGACATGCCACACCGTGCACGTGCATGCATGCGCGAATCATGGTAAAATATCTGGATTAAGAGGTTGCTTTTTCTTTGCACAGCATGAAAGAAAGGCCAAATGAATGGGCTGTGATTTTAGTATTTTTAAGCAGACGTCAATAATTTGTACGGCCCTCGGAGGATGTTGAAAACATTGAAATGGCCCTTGAGAGGAAAAAGGTTCCCCACCCCTGCTCTAGTCTATGAATATAAAACCCACACTGCTCAAACTTCGTTACTTTTCCTAAAATTGGTATATTTATCTATTTTATTTTTTTCATTAACATAAAATAAATCTCACGTACCCCCTGCAGTACCCCAACGTACCCCCATTTGAGAACCACTGCCCTAATGTATAGAAAAGATTTAAAGCGACGCCCCTATGTCATTTTTAGGCCACTAGGGGGCAGAAGAACCTGAAAACAAGCTTCAGAAAATGCCCATACATATCTTATCACTTATATGAAATTATTATATGAGTTGTGCCAAAAATGTAAGCAGTGTGCAAGGGCAAAGACTCAACGCACCAATAACACTGGACGCACTGCATTTCCAATGTTCTTGTGCAATTGATATGTTAATAATATATTTTCTGGCCATTGATTTTTACCCGCTAGCAGCCAACGCTACTCTCCAGATCAAGAAACAATGAGTCCCAAAGAGCCAGAAACCTGACCTCAGTGCTGTAGTAAAGGGAGAGTAAGACACGCGGTAATATTATTAGGAAGCAGGTTTTGTGGCCCTCTGATCGACTGACAGGGTTCTTTAGTTTGCTCAGTGATCATTACCAGGCTGTTCCGCTACCTGGGGATAGCGCCTGCACGCTATATTGTTTATTGAATTTTAGCATAGTGCTGTTTGGTAGACAGTGGGTATATCCAGGACTTTAATTGTTTAAGGGGAGGTTGCTATCCCACTGCAAGTAACGTTGCATCCTAAAGTCATATAGGAACCAATCTAAAGCTGATTGATGGTGTCATTTTTCTGCAGCTTTTACAATCAGCATTTTCCCCATTATGATAAGTTAGAGCAAACATGATGCCGCTAACAGTTGCCTATATTAACCTGTTATAAGGATTGTTTGGTAATGCTTTTTGGGGGGAGCTCAACAAGATGTTTTTTTTAGTGGTGCTTTTGCAAACATGTTATAAAATACTTGCCTATTTTTACACATCACGCAGACACAAACCAATCCAGCGCCAATCCACTGACCCTTTAGCTCATGTTTGGTCTCCTCCAATTCATGAGCTTAATAAAGCTCTTTAGATAAGATAAGACTTCATTGATCCCAATGTGGGAATGTGTCGTGTTGCAGCATTCATAGCAGTGTTATCTGCTTAATATGATACTTTTCATACCAGCTACATGCTAACATTGGTTGTAGGTTGTTTGTTGGTCGGCAGGACGCGTACAATGGGTTTATCATATATATATATTGAATCGCCACGTGCTGAAAAGTGCTGTATAAACAAAATTGCGTTGCCTTGCCTGTCAGAGTATTTTATTTGTTTACCAAAAGTGCTTTCTGTTACCATTGGAATGAGCTATGTAGGGATGCAGTTGTGATTGATCATTCTTTGTAGGGTTGTCATAACACACGGCAGCTCTTGCATTACATCCAGTCTTTTCACTCGTAACTTTTACAGAAAATATTGATTACAGATAAAATACCGAAATTTAAATGTAAAGAAAATGTGAACTGTACCCTGACTGCAGAAAGTACTGTATGTGTTTTTCCCTGCAAATGAACAATTTATATTCAGCACCAAAGAAAATGAAATATGTGAGTGGGTGACACATCCACCCTTTTCTTTTTGATGTGTCGTCGATGTATTTGCACACCCTGTGCTATAATCCTCTGCGAGGAAGTGACAGGCTGCAGTACAGCTTGGTTAATGTGTATTGCATTGATGTTACCTCTTCATTTCACTCACTGCAGCTTATTCAATGACCCCAGAGTTTGAGAAAATCATCTTTTATCCGAGTTAATCTCCTCTTGCTCCGTCTAATTAAACGTAGAGGCTCTATTTGTGGTCAGTGTGTGTTTAGGTGTGCTGGCTACTGTAACTCTGTGACCTGTAAGGGAACCCTTGAACCCATCAGAAAATAGCAAGATGGTAATTAAACCAATGGCTGCAACCTTACCCGTGTTGCGGCTGGCCCGCTCGGCTGCCGTTAATAGGTGAGAGATGAAAGTGTATGAAATTATAGATGCATGCTTGAAAGGCTGGCAATTATGTGAAACTGAAGGAGGCTCGAGGAAGGGACTATTAATCAGAAGAGTGCGGTTTGAAATTTCTGCGAAGCGCTCATTGTAGCGAAATCCCATTAACAGGCATTCTAGTCTGAAGGTGACAGTAATGCTTTTATTTTTAGAGAAAACGCCGGGACATGTCAGCTTTTTCAAATCCAGGCGGGGCGCAGTATGAGACACCGTCATTTCACAGTTCTTAGGGATTTTTAATGAATAAACTGCAAATTAGTCTTTGGGGGTGAGTTTCAAAGCGTTGTTCATAATTGCCTACAGAAGAATAAAGAGAAAAGGGAGAAGGGCTCTTTCTTACCTGATAAATAAAAGATTATGTTTGCAAACACTAACAAAGGCAGTAGCGTTATAGTGCCTAGTGTGAGAAATGCCTGGGAGGTTTGTGTGATCTTTTATTTCGCCGCTCCTAACAGCTATATTTGTTGTGAAATTATCAAAGTAGTGGAACATCGGCCAGGTTGAAAGTAAAAATGTATTATGAGCTAACTAGAGCTGCAGTTGTTATTCTATTAGTATACCAATGAGATGTAATTAGTCACTATTTTAAACGAATGCGGTAATTATTTCTCTTTCAAGCTTTTTAAATGTGATCGTTTGACTCTCCTATGATTTAAACTCTCTTTTAAGTTGAGACTGCTGCCTTTTTTATTGTGACATTTTCTACTGTGACATGTCTCCATGCTTTAATGTTCAAAAATATCTTTATTGTTCTCATAGTGCCTGTGCTGCAGCACCTCTTTTCCCCCTCTGTCTGAAACCAGAGCCCAGTCTGCTCTGATTGGTCAGCTGGCCGGCTCTGTTGTGATTGGTCAAACATTTAAGATGTCCCACCCCTTAGGCTAGTGTGTGGGAGAAAAGCTTCCTCTGGAGGGACATGCGGGGATTTGAGCATTTCCAGGCACACAAACCTCTATATCACACAGGAAAGAGACCACTCCAAAAGGCATAACGGGGCCTCTTTAATGCGCTTAATGTATTGTAAAGTACTTTGAATTCCCTTGTGTTGAAATGTTATATACAAATAAACTTGCCATGCCTCAAGAAAGTAATGAGAATGATCTCCTGATATGCCACGGTTGTGTTTTCCAGATGCCTTCCTAACCTGTGTGAGCACGGAGGCCGCTGCTCTCAGACGTGGAGCTCTTTCTCCTGCGACTGTTCAGGAACCGGATACTCCGGAGCCACCTGTCACAACTGTGAGCAGTTCTTCTTTGCACTTTTTCATTTCTCCGTCTAGTCTCAACCTGCCATGTTGCCCTCTGCACCCCCTCACATTTTCTAGGTCTACTGAGCTGTGTCATTGGATTCAGTACACACCTGTCTTGCTCATAACTTGTCTTCGATTTGTGCAACTGAGAGTAAAGCAGAACCTGGTACCGTCTCAACGTGACGTGACCTTACAAACACGGCTGTTATTCTCACTTTCACATTTCTGAGGAAGTATTTTTCCGCTATATCCTGAAATAGCTTATGGCTGACTTTAGATTGACTTGACTTCAAGGGTTTTTTCTCTCATGGGTGTTTTTTTATTGTATGATGCTCTGCAACACCGCTTGATATATGCAGTGGCGACAGCTGTTAGAAACTATGTGTGAAATTCCCCTGCCACAGAATCTTCATTTCTTGTTTATACGCAGGCAAACAGAGTTGTCTTTGCATATTGGAGCGAACATGACGGATAAGAGCATCGGCTGGATTAGAAATAAGCCTTTTGCAACACAACATTCATCAAGTCCCCCAAAAAAGCACATACAATTTACATTTTCTCTAGACCTCAAGCTAATATCTTGAAACTTAAAAATTGGAAACAGTTAAGCAATTGACAGCTGACTGTACTGAGAGAGTGATACTCTGCATGTACAGTTTGGAGGGTAGTTTCTTATTTTGCCTGAGCAATATTACAAAAATACAAGAACAGAAATGTAAGGAAAGTAATAAATAGTGTCTTTTTATACTGTTGTATTCTCCACTTGTTAGCATAGCTTATTAGCTACCGGAATCACTTCCAAAGCTAAACAGTTCTAAATAATTGTCGGTTTAACTAAAAAACACAATAAATCCAAGATATAGTAGCTTACAGTTTTATTACCACTGTTAAGCTGCACTTGTGCCATTTTGGTAATTGGTTCCAGATACTTTAATGCCCTTTGAGCAATAAGAAGATTGTATTCTGCTGTTAAATCCTGTTCAAATCCTCCATTTTAAAATAGTGAAAAGGATAGGGAGTGTACCTCAAGTTTTATAGTAAATACATGTTGAGCAAGCCTTGGACTCGTCGTAACTATAGTATCCAATGCTGTTTTCATATTACAGATGTACTTACAATGGCAATGTGTCTTTGGCACTGGCAAATTAAACAAACATCACCATACACAGAATAACATGCAGTTCAGACACAATACACAAAACAAAATGCATCTTCAAGTCTTGACCTCACTATCGTTTTGGAGGGGAGTCTAATTTAAACAGGCTGTTATTAAGAATATTTGGCTGTTATAAAATGTGCCTAAAAAGCACACAAAGTAGATGTTCATGAAATCAATCAGTCACCAACACCCTGATTATTAAGGTATGACAACAGTAACTTAAAAATATCATAAGTAAAGATAGTTGTTGTGTCGTCAGATGACTCCGGAGGAAGCTGTTGGGAGCGTGGGCTGATTATTGGAGGAAACTGATTTGTGTCCCTGTTCTGTTTCTCCCAGCCATCTACGAGTCCTCCTGCGAGGCCTACAAACTGATTGGCAGCTCCTCCGGCTTCTACTCTATTGATCCAGATGGTAGTGGTCCCCTGGGGCCCACACAGGTATACTGCAACATGACAGGTAAGATAATTGTAATTCACATGTTGTCACCTTTACCCTTTTTGAGTTCCACTGAGGACTGGCAGAGTGCTCGGTGTAAAGAGTCCACTCACTTAGAGCTCACACTCGCATCGATCCATCCCACCACGGCCATCCGACAGTTTACGATCCAGTAAGAAATCATTACGGACACTCAGGGCAGTCCCTGAGAGTTCAGGACATATCAGCGGGGAGTCAATAGCTTTAGTCAAAGTCCAGGTGGTTACACTGTAACATTAAAGGTCCCCTATTATACTGTTTTTCATCAATTTATGACAGGTCTCAGATATATAGAAAAGCAAGACTCAGAAGTGTTTGGCTTGAAACACCAAACAGATCATTACCCATAATCCCCTCTGTTTCAGCCCTGTTTCAAAATTGCTGATTCTCTGTCTGTTACTTTAGATGAAAATAAGGAGCCCCTCCCCACGCCCCTCTGAGAGATATTTGGTTAGAAAGAACACAATGGTGCTCTAGGAGGAGATTCAGGTGATAAGGAGGGTGGGGTTACCTTGGTTGCTGATTGGCTAATGGCTACACAAGCCAACAAATCGTTATGACATCATAAAGTGGCCAAAATCTGATCAGCTCGTTTTCAGACAGGTTTTTATAGAAATGGATCAGGACAAAAAGAGAGAGAATCTTTTTTCCTGAAACTTTCAGAGTCTCTTTCCACAGAGGGGACACATGGTGATGTAGAAAATACATTTCTTCTGAAAGCAAACCTTCAATTGATTCATATGAGCCAAGTATATGTTTATGTAAATCTTTTAGTAACTATGGTTACATGTATGCATATCAGCATGCGAGAGTGGTTTATTTTCATCAGGTCCATAAGTGAGTATTTCTGTCCAAGACGCCTTCTGTTCATCCTGTCAGTGTATGTTTGTCATTTTTCATTACATGCAGTCAATTTGAATAATAACATCACAGAAAGCGCCTGCAGTTATTTATTGTAAGCCAGGTGAGAAAAGAATGTAATAAAACATGGATTTTCCAAGGCTGAGCCGGTGGCTTTCCCTTCTGAGAAAGGTTGGGAAAAGCACCGCCCTTGGATTGATTGATTTGTGTTTATTCCTGTGTACCAATGGGACCAGAATGATGTATGTTGATCCCATGGGCATTCAACATTAGACATGAAAGTTTGACATACACTAAAAACATTAAAATGTCTGGGAAAATGGGGACACCAATACATTTATCCCGAAACAACTTTGTTTCTGAACTATCTTCTTGACGCAATGCTATTCTGTGACTCAATGTGACCTTCATTTGAAAACTAATGTAATATTTATTAATTTCCATTCACTGAGCCTCCCCTGAAACTCTTTGGAGCCCCCATGGCCCACCTCACATTTCAAAACCTCTCCATTAGAAAGGGCCGTGTCCTCCAAGTCACCCGAGTCTAATTTCCCCGTGGTTCATCTTCATCATGTTTACTCCTCTTGGTTGTTTCTAAAAGGCTAGCATGAAGACCAACTGTACTTCAGATGTGAAACACACAAATAGCAATTCAATTTGTCATTGGGGCTTGAACTCTTATTTAAGAATAACCACTCTTCTAGCGGAAATATAACCAGTCAATACTCTCTTATTCTGCTTTAGTGCCCAAACAAATAGAGTTAGCACCCCTTGATTCAGTTGGCCACTCGAAGCATCTTTTTTGAGTATCATAATGACGGTCAGGTTATGGCTTCTCAAATTTAAATGTGACACAACTTAACCGGCTTACGTCTCTAAAGCCCCACTCGTGGCCTTAAGAGGCAGCAATTCTCATTAGAGCAGGGTCATTAAAGTCAAAAGGGTTAATCCCCCTGGGAACACTAATCTGCTCAGTACACTTCATGGTGGTCTGCCATTCAATTATGATAACATGTCCGTGCTGACGGACATTTTGGACAGAGGGTAGTGCCACTGAAAAAAGTCCAACATGGAAATTAATTTCATTTATTTAAACGGCAATCTGTTCATTGGATTGGATTTATTTTGTGTCTGATTGTGGTGCAAATTTGGATTTCACAAACATTATATAGATGCATCTGCTGCGACGACGAATATCCACATCAACAATTACTTTTGACTTATGGAATATCATCTCTTTGTATTGTATTTGACCACTTGCTAAAAGAAAAGGATATTAAAGGGTGAGGAAATCCAACTAAATTCACTGTAATCTGCATACATTTCCACTTGACATTTAAATATAATTATTATTTAGTCATTTGGCAGGACTATTGGATGTATGTCTTTGGTCTAAATATGGAATCTTTCCCTTTCCATCATGTCATCCTGTCAGACATTTCCATATCACTCTGATCTATTGATGGCAAGAATACACAATGTGCTCCCTTTCGCCCAACGGTCACCTGAGATGTGGCATTTGAAAGACAGCGAGCTGGACACAACCTGATCCACGCTCCTCCTGACATGTAGCACAAAACACATTCTGTGAAGTTTTGACACTGTGGAGACAGCATTCATCACCGGCCTGTCACTACTTTCTCGGCCACTTTGTCCTTTGCAAGGTTAATGTAACTGGGAGGTTACAGAGGGAAGCGCTGCCTCCTCCCCGCTCTCTGGTTCTGGCATGTTGTGTTGCCAGTGCTCCCTCGCAGAGCTGCAGATATGCCTCTACTTGACCTCAATTAAGGAATCTATTAGAAATGTAAATAGCTCTAAGCCTGACAACCTGATGTGAATATTCACAAAGTGGAGGGGGATTTTCTCTCTGACAGAGTCAACATGGATTCCAGAAAATGGAAACTGAGCCGAGAAGGAAGTGGGACTCCTGATCTGATTTTATTGGACAAACTCTCTCTCTGCGTTTTCAATTGTTACACATGGAAAATAATGACGATTAATTATTCTGCTGTGCTCAGATTGAGTGCTTTGGAACTGAAAGGTCTATATCTAAAATGTTTGACGTTCAAAAGGTCATCCAATCGTGGCTTGAGAGCAAATAAATTCATTAGGAGTTCAGTGCTACAAAGATTTCTGAAATGTCACAGAAACACTGATAGCTTAACCAACAACTCAGAATAATTGACTCGCTAATGAACTGCTGACGTGTACAGTCAAATATGACACAAATCAAATCACACACTTTTCGGACCCACTGATCAAATGAACTATGGCTTTGGCTTATTAAGTGTTTTCCATTAAGAAATAAAACAAGGTCTAAATCAAATGTGCCTACTATTAATGTTAATCAATAAAAACTGCTTTCCCTACTAAGTTGTGTCAAAATGTCTGCCATGTAAAAGCTAAATTGTCCCTTTTCATCAACATCTTTAGTGACGGTTGCACTTTAGCAATTTACTGAATTTGGAAATATATTTAAAATCATATATTTCCCCGGCATTGGGACATTTGCTCTAGTAAAAAGCATTTAACTACTTGCGAACCATGCTGCGAATGGATCTGGCCCTTCCTACATCCAGGACATGGTTAAACCGTACACCCCAGCACGTGCTCTACGCTCTGCATCAGCCAAACGACTCGCTGCACCCTCGCTGCGAAGGGGACCCAAGTTCCCATCAGCAAAAACACGTGGGTTTGCTATCCTGGCTCCAACATGGTGGAATGAGCTCCCCGTTGACATCAGGACAGCAGATAGCTTACACACCTTCCGGCGCAGACTGAAAACTCATCTCTTTCGACTCCACTTCGAGCGATAGAACTATTAACAAAGCACTTATATACTAATAAAGGACTGGCTTACCTAAAGCCAGTGGAGTAGCACTTGAAATGTTTTTGCTCTATGAAACCTGATGTACTTATTATATGATTCTGTTTTCTTCAAGTTTGTATTTTGTTGGTCGAACGCACTTATTGTAAGTCGCTTTGGATAAAAGCGTCAGCTAAATGCAATGTAATGTAACTGTTGGCATATGAGGAAATAGTGCTAACAAAGTAGCATGTTTTATTGCAGTGGGTTTAACCAGGTGGAAGATTATTAGGTTCATTTAACGCCGCTCCTTTAAGAATCCAAGGTGTGCGCTGATGTTACAGCCATTAACATGTTTTGATTTAAAAGCTGCTCATAGTGCGACCTGCTAACGGATGCTATGTTTCTTTTAGAGGAGAAGGTGTGGACGGTTTTGACGCACAACATCACGGCTCCAGTTACAGTCCAGGGCTCCTCTCTTCTCAAACCCTACATCATGAAGTTCAACTACAGCGCCTCAGCTGATCAACTCCGTGCCATCGTGTCCGGCTCAGAGCAGTGCCAGCAGGAAGTGGTTTACAACTGCAGGAAGTCCCGCCTCTTTAACACAAAAGGTGAGTAATATATACCTGCTGAAGTCTTTATGAGCTGTGATTAAATCATTGTTCAAAAACAACAAAAAGATTTAAAGCCAATATCAATTCAAATCATGTTTACAAATGAAGATATCGCTCTGCTAGCACACAAGCTAACAGATAACTCGGGTGTTTCAGATGGGCTATGTTACTTTCTCTTGTATACTATTAAAGGAAGAAGATATTTAGTTGTTGTCCTTTTGGTTTAAGAAATTGCGCTCTACAGATGTAGCTAGCATAGTGGTTGTTCAAACTAAAATAAAAAGGGAAGTCCAGATAGTGTAAAAGATTAATTCTTTACAAATGCAAAACGTATTCCTTAATGGTGAATGATACTAAAAGGCAGGCATTTTTCAGTAGCAATAAGTGTTAGTGTTTAAAAGTATATCACCGGGTTGTGAGCGTGCACGTATCCCATTGGCCAGAGCAGCACCTTGACAGATAACCTTGCATGTTCTTTTTGTAAAAGTTAGGCAAGTATTTTGGTGAAACAAAACTTTTGTATTGCCATAGCTTTCTCGAGGTACCTCTGTGTTGCCAGATTGACCCCATTTGAATGAGTAAGGTTCTATCATTCATTTGAACATGGCCTTAGTGTGGAAGTTGTGTGACTTGACTGTTCTGTACTTTGCAGCATCGGCGGGGGGTTTGTTATTACATTGTGAATTGAAAGTCAGGCTGTCTGTGCTGTGTCGCATTGGGAGCTGCTGCGCCTTCGACACCCTGCCTTCTGCATCGCTCTTGTTATATTTTCACAATAACTGGAGAAGCGACTCCAATCTTTTCCTGTGAATTCATCTTCAACTGCTTTGGCACCTACGGTGTCCCAAACATCCAAACATTTCCTCTTGAATCATGAAACATTCATGAAGTCGCGCATGTCCCCATTCCCAATTCCCCGGGTGCCATGCATATACAAACAAACAACTTCATTATCACACTAGACATCAAAGAGAAAACGGAAACGGCCTGTTTTATAGCTTCACAAACAATTTCAGAAACCATTTTTGATGGTTTCCTTTGTAGTTTGGCGCACAAATCTCCCGTGGAAGAAGGTCAAATGTCTCTTCACGCTTCACTTTCCTGAGCGTGTAGACATTACAAATAACACTGTAGATATCAAACCTACAGCATATTCAAATGAATGATTGGACAACATTGCACTTCACATGCTAATCTACAAAGGAAACGACAACAGCTTTGAATCCGCCTGCTGAGTTTATGCAGGAAAAGCAGATCTGAAGTCAAGCCGAATGTCGCCTCTCTGCCGTCTTCCCTGTCAGTTAACAGGTTCAGTCATTTCATGGAATTGTAATACAAACATTGGTCTGAATTGCATTGTTTACACACTTTCCTTATTTAACACCCATAATGAACCCAGTTCGCTAAGAGATAACAATTGTTTTTTTCCATGTTTTGTTAAATTCACAACAGCATTTTAATGACCCTTCTTCTCGGTGTTCAATTCTCAAGTACCGTACTTTTCGGACTATAAGCCGCGACTTTTTCCCCCATTTTTTTTGTACAGCTAACGGCCACTAGGGACAATAGTATGAAGCTGCAGCGTCGGAGACAGCAGTTACAGAACCGCAGTTACAGAACCGCACACACAGGTCCCGCGTCACGACCGCACACACAGGTCCCGCGTCACGTGACGGAGCACGTGACGGGGTCCCGCGACGGTGACGGAGCACGTGACGGTCAACGCACGTTCACATGAATGCTTATATATTCTGTTAATTTAGTTGAGAATTTCAAAAATATAGTCTTTTATGTCTTTTATATGTATATTAAACAACACTGTTAATTTAGTTTTGGGTATGTTTATAATTCTCGTTTCAGTATTATTCAAAAGAAAACAACACTGTTAAACACTGTTCCTTCTACAGTATCATAATTCTCGTTTCATTATTATTATTAATAAATCAAAGGTGTCTTCGAAGAGGTGCTAGATTACTGAAAAACAACTGTTAGTGTGTTCATGCACCAGCCTGCAAAAGATAAACAAGCAGTTTGACCGAGAGGCATTTCAGTTCAGAATACATTTTTATTTATTTTTATTGCGGGGTCTGCTGTTTCTTCACTGGGGGTGAGGCGGGGTCTGCTGTTGCCTCTCGAGGGAGATAACCTGTCGTGGCACTCTGAATATTGGCTGAAGGGTTCCCTCCAGCAAGCTTCTGGCCTCCAGAGTCCAGAAGGCAAACCTTTGAAACAATAAGAACAAGACGTCATCTAAAGTATTGCATAGGGAAAGGCTAAGGCATTGGTGCACAATTGATATGCATTAATAATCTCAACAATAACTGACTAAAACACCTCATGCAATATTACAAAACATGTCAAAATGATGACACTGTCTGATAAACGGTAAGCAGGCAGTCAGCACAGTAAAGATTATTTACAATGAATTCAAATTGTAATACAATGACTATTAAAGAAGCATTTACACTGAAGACAGAACTTAGGCTACTGCTGATTTAATGTAGTGGACATATTGACATGCTTTTGTCATCCGTTGAAGTTTAATTAATTAGCTGACTATAATTCATCATTAGGGTTGGGAAGTTTACTTTTTTTAAATGTAGTAGGTTACAGATGAGTAACTAGAAAATGCATTTCTTGCAGAAAATGCGTGCGAATGCTGGAAACTGTGAACATTTATGGCTGAATTTAGCTGAAAATGCAGAAAAAGCTGAATGTGTTATTAGCTGAATGCTAGCTGCTTTTAGATACAAAAATGCAGAAAAAGCTTAATATTTAAAAGAAAAGGTTTAAAAAAGGTATAAACAACAACATGTATAGCCTTGATGTCCTGAAATAGCTGAATAAGGTAATAGTGGAATGGGTTCTGCAGCTGAACATAGGCCGAAGGAGTTAAATATCAGATGTAAGTAGTAGTGAATGAATTTGTATTAAGATGAGAAAAGAAAGTATAGGCTTGGGAAAGCAGCAGAATATTTTGACTGCAAACTTTTCCACTAAAACCATACGTCACCAATAATGTATAAAATATGTGTAACCTGTTGAAGTCAGTATGAAGTCCATCAGACAGAAAATAATAGGCTGAGACAGTCTGTTAAAGTCCAGTCTGTAGTGTTTGTTTCTGTTCCTGAGCACCTACTCAGAACACCCAATCAGAACACCTGTGTGTGTGTCCGGAGATCACAGACAACCAACTGCAGCACTGCGTCCCATAAGAATGCATTGACTTGTATATCTGACCATTTTGCCACCTGTTCAAAAACTAGAGAGAGAGAGAGAGAGAGAGAGAGAGAGAGAGAGAGAGAGAGAGAGAGAGAGAGAGAGAGAGAGAGAGAGAGAGAGAGAGAGAGAGAGAGAGAGAGAGAGAGAGAGAGAGTGTGTCTGTGTTTGAGAGAGTGTGTGTGTGTGTCTGTGTTTGAGAGAGAGTGTGTGTGTGTGTGTGTGTGTGTGTGTGTGTGTGTGTGTGTGTGTGTGTGTGTGTGTGTGTGTGTGTGTGTGTGTGTGTGTGTGTGTGTGTGTGTGTGTGTGTGTGTGTGTGTGTGAGATAGAATGTGTGTGTGTGTGTGTGTGTGTGTGTGTGTGTGTGTGTGTGTGTGTACAATTTTGCCACCTGTTCAAAAACGATGGCTCCTATAAAATAAAATGAGTAGACCGTGAGCATCAGGGAACCCCAATGAACTGAAATATGTTGTTTTTTTGGTTTTGTGTGTAAAATGTGGAGATGGGAGCAGTTTGTCTAAAGTGCACTTCTCCCTGCTCTGAAGAAAGATCCGGAACAATTTAACAAGGGAATCAATTGGGAGCTAGCTGGACTTTTTCTCTCTTCATGCCCTCAAGAGGCATTTTGTTTAATATGTTTTCTTAATGTTTTCTTATTTTCCAAGCTATGAGAGGTTTTCCTACGTTTTCCATGAAAAAATATGTCTGAGGAGTGTAGGGTTTGGGAATTATGGCAAGTTTAAAACATTTTTGGGGGAGAATTTCAGGCACCGCTGCACTCTGTTTTGAGATCAAAGCACTCTAGAGTTAATGAGCTGCTCCATCCACTCCAATGTTAAGATCTGGAAAAGGCCTCTCTGCCAAGCTCCAAACTAATTCCAATATCTCAAAAAGTTGAAAATATATCAAAATGATTTTATACAAGTTTTATAGCTGAAGGTATTGTGATCATTTGAAAGTTGGAATGAAGTGTCTGGCTGAAATTATGTGGAAGGAGATGCATTTGGCGCAAAGTGTAGGAAAAGTGGATTTGAAGGCATCTCCCATTGACTTCAATGTTACAAAAATAGTTTAAAAAGCTGAATATTTCAAAAAGTATGAAATATTTTTGAAAAAGTTGAAGGTTTCTTATCAATTGCTGAAAAGGCTGAATAGTTTAATATTTGAATGGTTTCTGTAGCTGAAAGTAAGCTGAAGTTATGGAGAGCTAAAGTATTGGCTGATTTGAAGGCTCTTCCCATTGACTTCAATGTTAAAAAAAGAGTTTAAAAAGCTGAATATTTCAAAAAGTATAAAATATTTTGAAAAGTTGAAGGTTTCCCATCGATTCCTGAACAGGCTGAATAGTTTAATATTTGAATGGTTTCTGTAGCTGAAAATAAGCTGAAGTTATGGAGAGCCAAAGTATTGGCTGAAATAATAAGAGGAAGAATAAAGTTTTTTTGAAGCACTATAGTGGAATGCTGTAAACAGCATTCGCACTAATTACCCTGTTAAAAATGTAATAAGTAATGTAACTTGACTATGTAACTATTTGTATTGAAATTCTAATGTTAATTTTGGTTATTTTATGTTTTTTGTGAGTCACTTTGGATAAAAGCCTCTGTCAAATAACATAACCATAACATACAGTTTCATTAAACAAATAAACAAAATGGTTAACAGTTGGTTTTGCAGCGAGTCATCATAGGCTAACAGATTACATTTAGCACGTGTTGCTTGTATGGCTGTTCAATACAACAGAATAGTTGTTAACTTTAAAAAAAAAAAAACATGATTCACATTACTCACACTCTTACTGTAATTAGTGATTCAATTACTCAACTATGACACCTAGTTGGGCTTGCCACAATCACGCTAGTTTCATTAAACAAATGATCAAATATGCTAACGAAGCTAATGCTTTTGCCGAAAGCTATAGCTAACGAATAGTTGTTTTTAGAGACTTTAATATGGTTAGAAGCTATCATAAGCAAACAGATGTTTGTTTGTATTGCCTTAACACTATCATAGTTAATGTTAGCTAATCACACTTCATTTCAAGACACCGGAATTGTTATTAATGTTAAACAAATAAAACTGTAAAAGCACTTCACATTACTCACATTCTCTGCATTGACGTGCTCCGTCACGTGCCGCCGTGACGCGGGACCTGTGTGTGCGGTTCTACAAGTGCGGTCCTAACTGCTGTCTCCGACGCTGCAGCTTCATGCTACTCACTAGGGAACCTCCTAAATCTATGGATTTTACAGGTAAAATTAACCACCTTTAACGCTATGGGCTCTATGACCGGTCCGCGCCCGCCACCTCTAAGCGGCGGGCTCCAGCAGGAAAAGCTGGAGGCCGGAAAAGAGTGAGACAGGTAGCGCGCCAAAGTAAAAGTGGAACCGAGAGACAGAACGAGAGCAAGACAGACGGACAATTTAGCTGCTGCAGCTTATATGCAGGTGCGCTTTATAGTCCGAAAAGTACGGTAGTTGATACATCTATTTCGGTTTTACACCTAACTAGGATTGAGTGTTGTTCTTAGGAAAGGACACCAACTGAATGAGAAAGCCAAATGTTGAATTGGCGAGTTTAGAAAAGACTTGTGTTTCACTCTAGTGATGGTATCTCAGAGTGATGTCAGCCTGTCCAACCAGCTGTTGAGATGTGTCTTGTGTTTGTTTACATTTGAAAAAAAATCATTTGCAGTGTCACCCTCTAAGAACTCTCTTTGTTATTTGTTTGAGATTGATGAAATACCAATCTTTGACGACAACTAGCACTTGTTCTATGGTGTTGAAGTGCTATCATCAGAATCTCAATTCACCATTTCAATGTTGGCCTGTCACAGTATTCCTCCACCGTTGTTTGTTCCCAAATCATTTGCATCGTGTCTGTGACGAACATTGCAGGCTCTAGCCGCTGCTTGTAAGGGCTTCGTGTGCGGGAGTTGTCAACATTTTGATTTCCCTTCATCCTAGTGGGGAGACAGAAAGCTGTATTTGCTTTGCTGGCTGTGAACATGTCCTGACATTATCCAGCCAATTTGAGAGGGAGAGTGAGAGTCATCTCTGCTTCAGGAAGTATTGATTGTCTTTTGTGTGTGTTCAGTGTCTGAGGAGGGATTTGAGATGAGCCGCAGTGCAGAAGGGAACAGGTGTACAGTGAGCTAATCAAAAGATACAGTCAAAAGACGATTAAGAGTTCATTCATTTTAAGATTTGTAATTATTATGCTGGTTTGTTGGCCAGTGTTGTACAAGCAAACAGTGTTCACTGCGCCTATATTGTTTTTATTTTCTGTCCTATTTACCACTGCATATACCGTACTTTTCGGACTATAAAGCGCACCTGCATATAAGCCGCAGCAGCTAAATTGTCCGTCTGTCTTGCTCTCGTTCTGTCTCTCGGTTCCACTTTTACTTTGGCGCGCTACCTGTCTCACTCTTTTCCGGCCTCCAGCTTTTCCTGCTGGAGCCCGCCGCTTAAAGGTGGCGGGCGCAGACCGGTCCTAGAGCCCATAGAGTTAAAGGTGGTTAATTTTACCTGTAAAATCCATAGATTTAGGAGGTTCCCTAGTGGCCGTTAGCTGTACACAAAAAATGGGGGGAAAAGTCGCGGCTTATAGTCCGAAAAGTACGGTATGTCTTTTTGTGTTTTTATACTTCAAGTCAGACTTTGGCTTTTAGGTTTCACGTTATTTGGCATTTGCCTGTTTTACACATAAGGCTGGGCGATGTGAAGAAAGCAAATGTCACAATGTTTTGATTAAATACCACGATATTGATATTGCAACAATTTTGTTAAATTCGAAAAAGATTCAAACAATGAGATTTTGTTCAAACCATTATCAGTAATACATTGGATGGAGGTACAGTAATGACTAACGTTTGAGGCAATTAAGAGAACAACAACAACAACAATCAGAAGGAAAAAACCACACGGTTCTATCATGCAGCCTTACACCAGGAAAAGAAACACCTAATAAGATGAGAAGTACCATAAGATAAGATACACGTAATGACAATCTCAACAAATCTAAGACAATGTCTTATTTCATAACATGTATTGATGTATTGCCCAGTCCTAATTAAGTGCTGACTGCAAGATGTTAGGAAATATGCTAAATAATGTATTTAATAGCAACTCAGATAATTAAAAATGTTTTTTCCGTGCCTTGGCTCCGTAGGCAGCGCTGTTTGTTGAGTTCGGAGGTGTGGCGCTGCCAGTAGCGCTGAAACAGAGGAGATCAATAGACAAACAGACAGAACATGTATTCACTGATTGGTTTCTTAGCCTGCTTGCTTTTCGTGGTTGTAAAGAGAGCAACAGCTTGAGGAGGGAGAAAGAGAGACGGGTGTTTCTGCACCTCGCCCGCTGATTGTGACGGAGAATTGTAAATCAAATCAAATATGTATTTCGACTCTGTTAGTGTTACCTTCCCATGTGAGTGCTCTGATTCATAATTGTGTTGTTTGATTTGAAAAACAGTAGCCTTACACATTGTTGTTGTGAAGCCTTTTGCGAGCTATTGCAAGTCAATGTATTTATTTAATAAAGAAAATTGCCACCTTGCAGTTTAACACCCCCCTCAGTCACATGACCCTGTCGCCTGGCCTGGGTGTCAGACTGAAACAGTGTGATGCCACGACTCAATATTCATACTTCAGTAATAGGAGCCTATGCCTGTTCCAATGCATCGGCCCCCACATCTCCTTCAAGAGCCTCAATGCTATCTATCATTATATGACTGTTATTAAGTTTAAAGCTCGTCGTTTTTCTGTATTTCTGATTTCTGAAAGCCATATTTGCCGCCATCGAGTAAACCCATGGTGGCATTAAACCGTTTGTCACAGGCTGTCAGATCCTGTTGAGAGAAGTGTTATCTACAAAAGCAGAATTTCACATGGGGGGCGAGTTAATAGAGATGGGACATTGTTCGCTGTATCATACTAATATGTCATGTCCATCCATATATTTAAACGTATGCAGCTATAATGTATGCCGGGGAGGATGAGGGCGTCTTACCATGTGACACTTGATTATGTGTTGTGACATGTGGCTTAATGGGCTTTCCCTCTCGCTGGCCTCATCTGCGATGCACGGTCACGCTGTGTGACGGATGATTGAAGCTGGATCACTTAACCCCGTAGTGGAGGCGATGAATTATGCCTTTACCTCGTGTGCATAGAGGCAACTTACGAAGCCCGAGCAGAGAAACAAAACAAATCTATTTACGCAATGCAGGGAATAAACAATTTGGTTGAATTACAACAACAAAAAAGAAGATGTGTTTATTTATTTCACATAAACCATACATAAAAACAGTGACAGATACAAATAAGCAATGCAGCAGATGTAATATATAGAGGGCGTCTAGCTTAAGCTAACATGCAGTCAGCGGCACTGGTTAGGCTTTCAAATTGGAGTTGATAAAAAAAAAGCGGAGTAAAAATAACAGGATATCTATTTACATAATGTTAAAGTGTGAATGCATTGAATATGACTGTGTAAAAGTGATGGATGTGATAGTGTATGTGTGTATAACCTTTAAAATGAATGCCTCATGTTTCATGTATGTGGAGCTGTGTCTGCATATATTATATATGTGTATTTGTGTAACAAATAGACAAACTGTTCTCGGTGCTTAAACGCTTTATGTGTGGACTTGTAGGTGGTCTGATTACCTAAAGTGTGCAGGTTGTGTGAGATATTGTGAATCACCTTTATTAATTTGTTTGATTTTATTCTCATTATAATGTCAGGTTTATGTAAGCCTCTCATGCAGCAGCCTCTCACAGATTAGTTTTACAGTCGCATGCTATCTATACATCTTTAATATTTGTTTAATATTTCTTCGGTGCACAGAAACACATCTTTCAAGGATTCAAGGCTTTTATTGTCATTCGTACACAGCTACAGTGACAAGGAAATGCTGAGGTCACAGGCTCCTCCAACAGTGCAAAAAGCAGATAATAGTGCAAGTAAATAAAATATAATATAATATAAATAGTGCAAGAATAGTCTATACAAATACCGTACTTTTCGGACTATAAAGCGCACCTGCATATAAGCCGCAGCAGCTAAGTTGTCCGTCTGTCTTGCTCTCGTTCTGTCTCTCGGTTCCACTTTCACTTTGGCGCGCTACCTGTCTCACTCTTTTCCGGCCTCCAGCTTTTCCTGCTGGAGCCCGCCGCTTAAAGGTGGCGGGCGCGGACCGGTCATAGAGCCCATAGCGATAAAGGTGGTTAATTTTACCTGTAAAATCCATAGATTTAGGAGGTTCCCTAGTGGCCGTTATCTGTACACAAAAAATGGGGGGAAAGTCGCGGCTTATAGTCCGAAAAGTACCGTAATTGGAATATTGATATATAAGTTGCAAACGGATGAATGTTATGGATGTTCTTTCAAAAGTGCAGGTCTTATTTTTCCCTTTTGAGATAGATCCAGTGGAGCAAAGACATGCAATCCTCCTACTATAACCCATGACCTTGAACTACTTAAGCGTGAGCTCCGTGGTAACCGACTGTCCGCTGTGATGTTTCAGACGGGAGTCCGCTCACCTGGTGGCTGGACTGGCAGGGGGAGAAGCGCAGCTACTGGGGGGGCTTCCTGCCGGGGGTGCAGCAGTGCTCCTGCAGCCTGGAGGAGAACTGCGTGGACATGAACTACTTCTGCAACTGTGACGCGGATACTGACTCATGGTAAGCTGTGCACACACACTCACACACACACACACACTGCATTTTTTTTAGATCAGAGAGAACATTTCCTGTGATATTGAAGATGCAAAGGTGTTATTGTCATATGCACAAGGCTACAGTGTAGAAATGGAGATGCAGTTCTTCTGACCCGAGCTCCTCCAACAACAACACAACAACAGGAATGTTTATCGGGGCACTTTTTATTGAAAGAGGTGTTTCTATTATGTTGTTCACCACATGTACCGTGTATCTCTGAGGGTAGAGAACATGTTGCAACGCAATTTACAAGCTGTGAAAGAAGTATTCCGATCCTATACTAAAGTGAAATACCACACTGTAAAAATGCTCCACTACAAGTTAAAGTAGTTATTGTTCAGTCAAATGTTTCCTATCAGTGTTTGAATATATTATATTATGGTTTTGGATGTATATTACGGCTCCATTCATGTGTATAATCTATTGTATTTTGCTCGTTCAGGTTGTGCTCTGTTGGGTAGATTCATCTCCATCAATGCATCAGATTGTATATTATCATTATAGTTATGGAGCTTCTGCTGATTCTAAAAGCAAAACCGAAAAATGCCCGTGTTTCCAGCTAATCCCAAATGGTTGTTTATATAGTTTAAGAAGTAATATCAAACATTATGGAAAACTGTAGTTTTTACTGTTTCGGATTTTCTTTGTTTACACTGGAGAGGAAAACTAGGAAAATGTGTTATCTGAAAAGTAACTTGTAACTAAACTGTCGAGTACATGTGCAATATTTTCTTTCAGATGTGGTATAGTCATAGTAATAATAATACATGGGACTTTTATAGCGCTTTTCATGAAACTCAAAGACGCTTTGACAGAGAATTAAGAAACAAGACAAGAGAAAATAAAAAAAAACAGACAACAAAGAAATACAAAACAGGAAATAGGGGAGGGAGGGGGCGGTCAGTGGTTTTGAGTGATGTTTTGAATGCTGTGAGGGAGGAAGAATCTCTGATGGATTGGGGTAGTGAGTAGAAGTATTACCTTGCATGAAACGAAAATAGTCAAGTAAAGTACCTCACCTAGTATAGCTCTAGTAAAGTAGTAAGAGTAAATGTACTCAGTCAAACTCCAGCACTGCTCCAACCTCCATCCTCCACAATGAACACACGGTTACAGTAAATAAACCTGTTAGGGAAAACAATTGAAGATTAGAACATTAATGAAGGGATTATCTATTTTAGAAATGATTAAGTTTAAGCTGGGTGTTCATAATAAAGTCGCTGCTGAGTGTATCGGCGCTCGGTCCTGATCTAAAAATAAGCTTCCCTCCTGTATGTAAATGTCTAAATACTGTATGTAAAATAAAACGGGTCAAGACCATGAGAGAAGTGAAACCCAGATGAATAATGGCATAAATGATCTCATCATGGCTCCCTCTCTGGGACATCCATAAGCTGAGACCCTGAGATAACCCACCGATGAACTGCTTATGATTAAGAAGCCAAATTATCGATTTGGGATTCAACACAAATCAATGGGGAGAGACTGAATCTACATCGCAGAGCACCACGAACATCTCAGAGTCCAGGTTCACTTTTCTATTCGCCAGTTCATTCGAATCAAGTGACGCAGAATCTTTAACAATCTCATCCCAGTGTGTACCCCACGTTGATTAATTACAGCTCAGAGACATGATAACAATCGGGATCAATCTAATCATATTTTTAAGCACTGAAGGAAAAGACAAAGGCTGCATTGTAGTGGTGGTGTATTAGACGCTCTTTGTTTCCTGTGTGTTAATCCAATGCAAAGCTTCTCTCGATTCAGCTCGGTTTGCATATTTCCAGAGGCAGCTGTCTGCACCGTGATAGATTGCCCCTTTTTGAATGTGTTTACTCTCCGCTCTGTGCTAATGCAGAGGAATGGATGCCTTTATCTGAATCCCCAGAAAGTCACCCGCCCCCCGGGCACCGTGTTACTATTTCTTTATTTATGTTTTGTGTGCCACAGGGCTAATGACACCGGAATCCTCTCCTATAAAGACCACCTGCCAGTGAGCCAGATAGTCATCGGGGACACCAACCGAACGGGCTCGCAGGCTGTGTACCACATCGGGCCGCTGCGTTGTTATGGAGACAGTAGGTGATCACCTCAGTGTTGAAGCGACTGTGCCAGATTTGGCTGCAGATGGAGACCTTGATTCCCACTTTTAGGATTGATCAGAGCTGAGAGGATGCCTTCACGCCTCATGTGTTCATCCATGAGTACAGAGTTAAAACAAACAACAAGTCAGACCTCTGGAGGGGCAAACAAATGAGGGGGGGACACGGGGGGGGGGGGGGGCAGCACGGGAACATGAAAGAGGTTGTAGATATTTTCTGCTCAATGTCCCAGAGTGAGGTGTGGACAAAGGGCAGGGAATTTGTAGTAGCTCATCTGCAGTCAAATGTAGCTCAGAGACCCCCATGATATTATTTCAAATTCAAGTGGAGAGGGTTTCCTGCAGAAATTAAATGTCTGCACGGAAGAGAGGGACTATTTCCTGTGTTGTGACCTATTTAGTTTCCCACTTTTAAACCATTTCTAGACATTATAAGACATATCATAAGCTAAACTATGTTATTATGAATGTATGACTATGTATTGAAAAACGTTTCCTATTGTGCAAATAATTGTATTACAGTTTGCTAAGAGAAGTAATAGCTTTGGTGATTTGCATGTAGTTTCCAGACCTTGTTATTCCCTTGAAATAAACCTTTTTCACTTCATAGAAAATGCAGTCGTTTTTACACGAGGAAGTGATTTACTTTTAATGGTATTATTTGACTTTATTCTTTAACCTCGGCACCGCAGCATCCCCCAGCAATGAGCACTCCTAACAAAGGATGTGGAAATTTTTAATGCGCCAAATAAAACGGCTTACTGAAAAGGAAATCTGCATATAATGTGAAATACAAAGGCTGCCTCACAACAGGAACTACAGCATTTTTTAAATGTGTTAAAGAGCTCCAAACAATTATGTTATGTGTGCTTTGCCACATCTCCTGCGATGCTGTGAATGATGCGGGTGCCCTTTTAGTTTAAATGAATTGGAGTCAGGATGTTATACATTTATTAAAACGTCTTAGCGGGCTTGACACAGGCAGTGTGTGTGAATTCTGACACCAAAGGCCTTCCTGTTGAAAACCACAACTGTGGAAACACTGGTGACAGATCACATGTTGTGTTTCATTAAAGCCTTTTCCTCAGGTTTCAACTTTCTCAAACTGATGAAAAGGTGCAAATTAGGCAAACAGGGAAACAAAAGAAAACTTTGTGCACAGCCTCCAAGTCAGGAATCTTCCTATCTCAACTCTTCTTCTCTTTTCCTTCCAGAGTCTATTTGGAACGCAGCGTCTTTCTACCAGGAGTCCTCCTACCTCTACTTCCCCACGCTGCAGGCCGAGCTCGCCTCTGATATCTCCTTCCACTTCAAGACCAGCGCGCCTTCAGGGGTGTTTCTGGAAAACCAGGGCCTCAAGGACTTCATCCGAGTGGAGCTCAGCTGTGAGTCAACTTTCTGACCAGAATAGACAAGTAGGGAAAGAAGTACATGACAAGGACATGCAAACAGAAGAACACCCTCAAAAAGATCCTGTCAGGGATTTATCTTTAAAAGCACATAGCTGGAAATGCTAGCTGTGCTGTAGTTGACAGTTTAATTTCCCCCAGAAGCTGGCTGTCAGGTGTGCACAGCGTGATGTAATCCTATTGACAGTCAACAGCTGTGTGATGCTGTTGCAGGAGACGTTAAAAACATTTCCTTACTTACCCATTTTGCGAATCTGAAATCCTTAATGAACACCCAAGACAGAGGAAATGGTCTTGCAGACAAAAGAGGTCAAATGCTGCCAATCAGATACATTTATGAAAAAGATTGACTCGTGTATGACCACCAGTGAAGAAAATGCACTGCAGTTGAAAGGTTTTCAGTATAGCTTTAAAGAATATAAGAACAGAAACGGTCCAGAATTAAGTACTTATCCAGCCCTTAGAGAGGAAGTGTTAGCAGCAGTGGATTAGTTTAATAATTGCAGTTGTTGAACGAGATTTAAAATGGTTGATTACAGTGTTTTGTTCACAAACCTAAGGGAGGACTTCTCAGGATAGTTGGAGCCATTATGTATTGCTGCTGCAGCATCGGAGACATTGTAAAATATTGACGTGCTGTCAGCCGAGCCCCCTCATAAATCTATTCAGGTCATCAAGTTTTCCCAGCAGCATTGTATCGCATTGCATCAGAAAGGCAGGGGAGAAAAGAACATAAAAAACTCATCTCATTCAGTCTGACCTGTGTGTGTGTGTGTGTGTGTGTGTGTGTGTGTGTGTGTGTGTGTGTGTGTGTGTGTGTGTGTGTGTGTGTGTGTGTGTGTGTGTGTGTGTGTGTGTGTGTGTGTGTGTGTGTGTGTGTGTGTGTGTGTGTGTGTGTGTGTGTGTGTGTGTGTGTGTGTGTGTGTGTGTGTGTGTGTGTGTGTGTGCGTGTGCGTGTGTGTGTGCGTGTGTGTCCTCCAGCTCCCTCTGTGGTGACTTTCTCCTTTGATGTGGGAAACGGTCCAGCGATCCTGTCCGTGAAGTCCCACCTTCCCCTGAATGACAGACAGTGGCACTATGTGAGGGCAGAGCGTAACGCCAAGGAGGCGTCGCTGCAGGTCGACCAGCTTCCCCCCCGCTTCCTGGAGGCTCCGGCTGACGGACACCTCCGCTTGCGTCTCAGCAGCCAGCTGTTCGTAGGTAGGCTCGCCGTCAGACTGAACATGCCTCCACCAGAGACTGCTTTATCATATGATAGTAATTCATATAACCTGCAGTCATTGCAGCAAGATGTAAACATCACTTACTGACATATTATGCCATTATAAAGGCTGCCTGGTGAACGTGAGCCCTCTGTTAAAGGGGAGGCACTATTGGTGACAATCATAACAATTTTAAAGAGGAGATATTATTCTCAGGTTTATATGTGTATGTAGTTTCTCTCCTGTGACACGTCTCCATTCCTTAATGCTCAAAAAGCTCTTTATTTTTCTCACACTGCCTGTGCTGCAGCACCTCTTTTCACCCTCTGTCTGAAACCAGAGGTCTGATTGGTTAGCTGGCCGGCTCTGTTGTGATTGGTCCACCGCTTAGAGATGTCACGCCCCTTAGCCTATCATGTTCAATGTGTTGGAGCGCTAGCCAATAGAAGCACGAGTGTTTAATAGTGATGTCACTATGTTCTGGAAGTAAACAAAGGAGACAATGGAGGTGTTTCAGCAGTGTGAGAAACTCCCTCTGGAGGGGTCGTTGAGATTGTATTCGTTAGAGGCCATTTACATGCACACAAACCGTAATGGCACACTACAGGAACTGGAAACCATAAAAAGCATAAAACGGCCTCTTTGAATAATCGATAGCCTCATTAAACTTCCCCAGTTGATTATTAATAATGAGACAATTGTTTTGTAATGTTTCTAAATTGTATGTTTGCATTTTCACACAAGGCATTATCTTGTTGGATAGGGCTTTACGAGATGTCACCTTTGGGAATGTTGGATATCGCTTAACCATTCCATAAATCAGAAAATACTCTCAACAGTCATTACAGGAAATCCTTTTAACCATGTTTTTATGAATAAATGTATATTATAAATTAGGCTTTGAATGATACATGAACAAACCCCTCTGTACAATCCTTCAGAATACGTATAGGAATGCTTAATAAGTATAACATTAGTGCATTTTGGATAACTCTACGCGAATAGAGAAGAGTGGGAATATAATCCCCTTGTATTGTGGATGTAGAGTCTCAAGATTAGCCAGTGAGTAAAACAAATCATATTTTAGCCTCATGTGCGCCTGCACTCTGGTCTCAACCGATTTCTGTAGAAAATATCTGTTTATTTTGTACTGTGTCTGAAAGTAGTGAAAACATTAACAGCCTGTTGCTGAAGATAAAGATAGCAAGTTGGAAAATGTGCGGGCAATTAAAAGCAAAACAAAGAGCAGAAAGATATTATTACCACAAGTCGGTGGTAATTCCCTGTTGGTTTATCACCGGGAGCAACACAGTTCACATTTGTAATTGTTCATATATAAAAATATTGATTGGTGCAGCGTTAAAGGGAGGTTCAAAGGACTCGAAGCTAAACTCAAATGCCTTTTGTACTTTTGAAAGAGTAATAATGCAATAAAGTCGAGGCTTCTGGAGAGGTTTTATCTTCGCTTAAGCTGAACTCTCAAATGAACTTCTGCACAGAGCAGTTTTTTATGTCACCGTCTTTGTGCAATGTCGTCACACTGCAAAGGTGTCTCTTCACAGCTCAGAGGGGAAGTGATTACAGCCAACTATAACGCTAAAAGAATACACAGACCTGCCCTGTAAGCTACCGTGAAGAATTAATGTGTTTTATTATGTTTTCATTATTGCTTGATTCAGAAGCTGCTCTCTTTCTCCTCTCACATTGCTCGAGCCTTTCTCTGACATGTTAATGTGTCCTCTGGAGGGGACAGACCCCATTTAAAAAGGGAGGGTTTTTTTCATGTTCTCCTTTTTATACTGTAGGCCTCCAGTTCGTGCACTCAATGGGTCATTTACTTTTAGAAATCATTTATAAGGAGGGTACACGGAAATGAAGCAATGACCTCTGTTGACCTCAGAAGACACTGCCATTTGGTGAAGATTTAATTGTTTTCATAAGAAGGTGACATTTTATCACTTGTTCAAAGACAATGGCTTAAAGGCTTTCCCTGCCAATTTAAAAGTGATTGGTACTTTGGAAAGGTTGACGACTAAAAAATGATGACCAGTTTATAAAATATAAAATCTCTCTATATAAATAATAGCTGCAACAAAATGGCATTTATTTAATGAAACAAACAAAACACTATTATGCACACAAAAAAGACAAGTTTAAGAATATCTCAATAACACTATTTAAAGTTATTTAGTGCCTCTACTTTAACATGAATCTGTTGTGATTGGTCAACCACTCAGAGATGTGTTGCAGCGCTAGCTAATGGAAGCGTGAGTGTTACATAGTGATGTCATGATGTTATAGCAATAAACAAAGTAGTCCAATGGAGGTGTTTTAGATGGGTGGGCGTGATGGAGACCTAAATAACACACTGCAGCAAAGGGAAAACCCCAGCATAGGGCCTCTTTAAAGAGAGTTCAATAGATATCTTTGCTGCATTTATCACCAACTCCACATAGGAATATTCAGTAGCTTCACCATGTATTACGCAACACAGTAAGGCTGCTAATTATTTATTTAAAAGCACTTTCCATTTGTCTTTATTCGATTATAGTCAACCGTGGTGGATAGTAGAAATTGAATTTGACTAAGTTATATTTCTCGGTCTGTGTAGATATACTGTAATTATACTGAAAGGCCGTATTCAATCAAGTCTTTGTGATAGTCACCCTGAACAAATATAGGCAAGTTTGCAGAAAACAGGTTTGGAAAGGGTTTTATATCCACACATGCAGTTATAGCAATTATTTTAGGATTAAAGTACCTTTGTGGTCACATGAAAAATACTTTTTAGAGATAGATTTATATGTGACTCCCGTCCGAGCATAATTTATTTATACTGTTTTTATTTCTCAGGGACAGTGGGTATTACAAATACATTACTGTAAATATGCCAGACTGTGCCAGGGGAGCTAGTTTTCATCTGTAGTCCCTGATCAGGTGTAAAGTTGGCAGCCTAACAATCTATAAACAAGAGTAGAACAAAAATCATGATGAAGGGCAAATCAATTAAAGCAAAACACTGACGGACGTACGCCCAACGCAGATTGGGCAGCAGTAAAAAACAAATTATAGTTCAACAAAGCAAAACAAACAATTATGGAGCACTTTAAATTACAGAGCAGCTTCGCCGACAAAGCAAAGCCCTGTGAGCAACTGAGCAGCAGCACCGTGGTTAGTCAGGCAAAAGGGCAGTCGGGCAGAGTTGTGTTTTGACATTTAACAAATGGTGACGTAAACAAAACTAATGCTCATAGATTTGATGACTTGATGGTACCTAACATATACTTAACCCTTATGTTGTGTTCAAGTTAAAATGATATAATAACTACATTTTTTACGGAACAAGGCTTCATGATATCCTCCACAACAGCTATATAAACACAAAAAAACTGATTTTGACAATTTAAGCCAAGTCTGAAGGTCTCTAAAAAATAAAGTTTATAATTGGGTGTTGCAGCATTGTTGGGGGTGACTCGGGGTCAAATTTGGCCCAATCAAGATTCATCTTTGACTTTAGACACCCCTCCCCCACCCCTTCTTCCACTGTAACAATCATTTAAAATTCTTTTTGGGGAGATTGTATTCTAATATTAGTCTATAGTCAGATAACGTAATGATCCACTGTCTTCACTATAGGAAATATAACCTAATGAATTGAATCGCATGTTTTACTTAAAGGTGGGGTAGGTAAGTTTCAGAAACCGGCTCGAGATACACTTTTTGTTATATTCCATGGAATGCTCTTAACATCCCGATAGCAATGAATATCTGAAGTGCTTTGACAAAAAATCCATAAAAAAATGTCATCTGTAGAAGCCGTAATACTGTAAAAAGTACAAAAGGCCTACCTGCCTGTCAGCCTTCCATCGGGGCACAAACTTGTCTCGTGCCCTCATTGGTCATGTGCGCGTTCGTGTGTGTTGGAGGAGGGGCTCTGTAAGGAAGTGGCAGATTTTCTCCGGTTGTGTATTTTCAAATTCTAGCGATCTCGAGCCGGTTTCTCAAACTTACCTACCCCACCTTTAAATATGTGGTGTAATGTTTGCCATTTGTAATGGGGCCATACAATAACATTACAACAGGATTGTACGGTTATGAATGCATAATAAGTTAGTTATGATGTAGTTAAAACAATATTGGATGATAGTCATTATTTGTGAGTGTTTTGGACTGAGATAAATCATGGGTCCAAATTGACCCGCGAACACCATGAACAGTAACAGCTTTCAAACACAACACAACACAGGGGTTAATACCACTCATGAGCTGCTTTCAATGAAATGTCCATCATTCTCTAAAGGCTTTTACAACATGCCATAGCGTGTGTGATAGAAACCTCCTGGTTAAAGCTAGCTAACATGACACAGGGAATTTCAGTGAGAAAATGTGTCTATTGGCATTACTTTTTCAGGTAGTGAGAAATGATTGAATGTATTCATTTACAAAAAAATATATACCGTACTTTTCGGACTATAAGCCGCGACTTTTTTCCCCATTTTGTTTGTACAGCTAACGGCCACTAGGGAACCTCCTAAATCTATGGATTTTACAGGTAAAATGAACCACCTTTATCGCTATGGGCTCTATGACCGGTCCGCGCCCGCCACCTTTATGCGGCGGGCTCCAGCAGGAAAAGCTGGAGGCCGGAAAAGAGTGAGACAGGTAGCGCGCCAAAGTAAAAGTGGAACCGAGAGACAGAACGAGAGCAAGACAGACGGACAATTTAGCTGCTGCGGCTTATATGCAGGTGCGCTTTATAGTCCCAAAAGTACGGTACTACAAATAAGCAGCAACCTTCAGGTCTGAAAGCTGAAGCTAATAAGGAAGTGCTACAGACCTGCATTCTCTCTGATCGCCAGCAGGGGGCAAACAAAAGGCAAGTCCTTATGTATAGAGGTCTATAAGAAAATGGCCCTACTCTTTACGTGGTTAATTTCCTCAGTAAACATTTTGAGGGTGAGCTTATGGTGTCAATTGCTAGTTTTAAGCCTTCTTCAATACAGCATGGAGTTCCTTTTCTAAATTATCTTCACATTTTGAGTCAAATAGACTACAAAGCAGGGTTTGCTTATGCTAGGGCTACCTTGTCATTGACAGGTCACCACCACAGTGTTTACAGTTTGGAGGATATTGAGATGTGTTTTTTTCTTATAACTTCAACCCACTGACGGTGTGTGTTCAGTCCATGAAAGCCCCTCTTTATAGAAGTCTTCCCTGGTAGATATTAGCAGTAGTGAAATTAGTATGTATGAGAGCTACTCTTTGTGCCATCAAAATACACCAAACACTTTGCATATGCAAGACAAATTCGAAAACTTATGATGGAGCCTCATTTATCAGCCTCGTGGGATAATGAAATTATACCCACCTGTTTGTGTGTTTTTTCTTCCTGGGATAAATGACAGGCATAACAATGATACCTTTCCATCAAAAGTCATCAACGTCCCTTTTCTATGAGGTGTAAATAAGCAGCTGTCACCGTGTAATAAACATTTGTTGCGTCACACAGTTATGTCTTCACGATACCTGTCTAATCCAATATATTGTATTTTTAGTCTTAATGAGTTTTCTCACGCTTAAGCCTTCAGATCTGCCCCAGTTGCAAACAGCAATTAGGTAGTTTTTTTATCGTAAATCCTCATCAGCCTTGAAGAGAATCATGGTTATAAAATCATCAAAGATCGCTTCTTAGCACAGCCGGCGAGCATTAGATGTGACTAATGGTTGTTCTCCTCTCAGGAGCAGAGATGGCAAAAGTGTACACATCCTTTACTCAAGTAGAAGTACAGATACTCGTGTTTAAAAATACTCTGGTAAAAATAGAAGTACTGACTAAACTTCTTTACTCAGGCTTTGAAATGTACTTCAGTAAAAAGTACCCATAACTACCAGCTGTTTTAAAGAGTACCTGACCGTCCTTTATATCAATACAACAATAATGTCATTGTTAGCTAATGAATGTTTCCATGCTGAACAACGGCAACATGACAACGTTCTCATTGGTCCCTCTTCTTTAGAGAAGACCAGGAAGTGATGGATACACGGATCGTGTTCAAATCAATAGGCACGCAATGACTCTAGAGAATAATGATCACGCACCAAACACACATTCAGACTAAAGGAACCAGCTGTTTGGAAAATGTAAGAAGTAGAAAGTACAGGTATTTGTGTTGAAAATGTAAGAAGTAAAAGTAAAAAGTCATCAGAAAAATAAGTAGTGGAGTAAAATACTGATACCAGAACAATTTACTTAAAGGTCCCTATTATACTGTTTTTCATCAATATATTACAGCTCTCATACAAAACATGTCTCTGAAGTGTGACACAAGTGTGGCTCCAAACACCAAACAGATCATTGCAGCACTACCCATAATCCCCTCTGTTTCAGCCCTGATTCAAAAGTGCTGATTCTCTGTCTGTTACTTCAGATGAAAATAAGGAGCCCCTCTGATGCCCCTTTCACACCAACTCAGTTCCCATTCTAGCTCCGTGCTAGAGCTTTTCTGGTTCGGAACCGGTTCTTCTTTTCAGCCCCCTTTTGTTCACACCGCCCCGAGCCCGACTGGTGCTGCCGCTGCTGAGTCATGACGTCACCGTTTACGTCGCTGATTTTGTCCCCAACGGCGCTCACTACAACAACAATGGGGGACTGCGTCGGGTCGATGATCGTGTTGCTTTTAATCACACGAAGCCAGATTAAATTAAATAACGACTTCTCCAACCTTATACTTTTCTCCAGAGTGCCGTGGTTCATTGTTTATTAATGTGTTTCAGCGGCATTACCGACTGCTGCAGTGCTGGCTGCTCTTCCACAGGAGTTTATTCTCCCGTTAACTCACAGCAGCGGCCGCTGTAACGTATTCACTGTCCGACTGTCACACAAGCAGCTGATGCATATCCCCAATTCCCCATGAGTGAATGTGGGTCAGTCTGAATTGACGCTGTTTGGCATCACAATGCTGTTGTGAACGTTTCTCTGGCATAAAATGGGTGATGTTAGCATAGCAACCCAAGCTAACTGACTATAACTTGACTACTTGTTGCTATCCTATTGTGGCATAAGCCGTTTTCTACAGGCACATTTTACCGGCGTATTTTTCATTATGATTCTACTTGTGATGGTCGGACATGGCAACCTGTGCAGCCCATGTATTATTCCATCCGATAGCTGCTATAATACAAAACAACACTTCTGCCTGCTCTCCACAATTATCAATAACAGCGAACGGATGGTCAAAGTAAGGCACAAATAAACAGAATCACACGAAGCCTGGTTAGTGTTGCCTGACTTTATAAAGTGTGGGTTTTTTTTATAAGTGTGTGGTTGCCTTCTAGTCACTTTGCTCAGCGCTACTGCTTGTTACAACTTGTATTTGCCGTACTCGCCTTTAACTGTTAGCTCAGGTTAATCTGCCCCCCTCCGACGTAAGCGTGACGTATGCGGTTCTTGCTTCTAGACCGACAATTGTTTGGTGCTTGAAACGAACCGGATTTCGGAGCTTAGAGGCGGCTCCGCTGCGGTGTGAACAGGAAAAGACGGTGCTTTTCAGGCTCTAGCTCCGATCCGGCCCTGGAACCGCGTTGGTGTGAAAGGGGCATGAGAGATATTTGGTTAAAAAGAACACAATGGTGCTCTAGGAGGAGACTCAGGTGATAAGGTAGGGGGGGGGGGGTTACCTTGGTTGGTGATTGGCTAATGGTTACACAAGACAAAAAAATCGTTATGACATCATAAAGTGGCCAAAATCTGATCAGCTCGTTTTCAGACAGGCTTTTTATAGAAATGGATCAGGACAAAAAGAGAGGGGGTCTTCGTTCCGGAAACTTTCAGAATATCTTTACACAGAGGGGACACATGTTGATGTATAAAATACATGAAAACATGGATTTTGCATAATAGGTGAACTTTAAGTACAGTAACAAAGTATTTGTACTCCACTACTTCCCACCTCAGGAGGAACGGCGTCCCAGCAGAGAGGCTTCATGGGCTGCATCAGGACTCTGACGGTCAACGGCATCTGCTTCGATCTGGAGGAGAGGGCCAAGCTGACCCCCGGGGTGACCTCAGGTTGCCCCGGTTACTGCAGCGGCTCCAGCAGCCTCTGCCACAACCGAGGGCGGTGCATCGAGAAAAGCAACGGCTATGTGTGCGACTGCTCCCAGTCGGCCTACGGGGGAACCACCTGCGACCAAGGTGAGTGCCCATCGACAACAAAAGCTTCACACCTAATGTAATTCTTTAAATAGGGTAATGTTGATTACCACAAATAAATAATCAATCATTGCCAAGGTTATTCCATTACAGCGCATCAATAAAAATGCAAGTAATGCAAGGGGCAATTAATACTTGTCCTGGCTCCAGACTCCGAGAACATTTAAAATGCATTAGAGCAAATTATCTCGGGCGGTATGTGAGAGCAGAGCGGAGGCACCGACACACGCCGGAGCCAGCAGAGCAGCAGGCTGGGCAAACGGTGCACACACGCACAGGAGGAACACTTTCAAGGCGTATTCGGAGCGACACGAGATGGAAAATGTGGCCGCCAATGTGACCGACCACACTGCAATGTTTACACTGTTTTCTCTTTCTCATAGTTTATAATATAAAAGTGGCAGTGATGCCAGAATGAAAATAATCCGGCTGCTGTTCAAAGATATTTCTGCTTTATTACAACTTGGATCCCACAGTTAGTTGTGTTGTCGTGCCGATCAGATATGTCACGCGGGTTACAGACATCCCTCTGATCCGTGTCCCTCTGGGAGTTAAACTCGTGGAAGTGAAAGCAAGTTTTGAAAGAAAAGCTTTCGGCGCTATGATGGCAGATTTTCAAAGCTCCGTGTTTTGACATTATCAAAGAACTTCACATTTACAGCAAAAGTATGATTTAACTGCCTTTTCACAAAGAGATGTGTCCCTTTTATTTTCAGATTTTTATTTAGTGTTTAGATGTGTTAGTACTCCAGTAAGCACTAATGATATGCAGCATCTGTAATGGGATTATCGGTGTATGTGCTGTAACACATTCCGCCATTACCACATCTACTGTATATTCTCAAGACTACCTTTCGTATTCCCTTTTGGCTTCAACACACGTCACGCCCTCGCCTAACTAACTCACAATGCAGCAACGTAGTTTCTCACTGGTTTTAACAGATGATAAATCTTGGTTTGAAGATTTAACTGATCCCACTCAAAGCACAGCTTGGTCTGCCTTCAAACAAAGTGACCCTAAATGAGCCGGTCTGCAGCTTCAGATCCTTAGCTTGGGCTGTTCCTTAAAGAAACTGAATTCAATCTAAATGCAACTGTGCGTTCTCCATAAGAACCCCTCGGCTTTGGCTCGGAGAACCGGTCTAAATCACTTCCTAATACCCCCTGTTATTGTCTTTTATGAGACGTCATGTTTTTATTGCTTTATTGTTCTTTATTTTTCTTTTATTTCTTTATTGACTTTTCTTTTATTGTTTTTATTCATTTTAATGGTTTGTCTTTTATTATCATTTGTCTTCTCTCCACTATTCCTTTGCACACTGTGTGTTTTTTATTTATGTATTTGTTTTATATTCTTTTCCGTCCAATCACTTTGTAAACTCCGCCTTTAAAGGTGCTATATTATTATTTAATTATTGTTGTATTTATTGTTTATTATTAACTACTTAGGCCCTGTCATTATAAACGTGTTGCTGTAACAGTGTCGGTTAAGCCAGTGATAAAATGGGGCCATACTTCGACTTCCTACCTTTTTACCCTTTCCTTCTCAACTAAAGCAGCTCAACACTCGCCTAACACGTTTATATTCACAGTTGTGCTGAGGCCTGCATCCTCTGGAGGCCATGAGCTGGCTTTTAGTCTTTTAATCTCGTTTCAAAAACTGTTGTAACAGAGCTCGCGGCACTGAAACCTCTTCTTCCTTTCTCTTCCCCGTGTCCCGCTGTGTGCAGAGGTGTCCGTGTCCTTCGACATGGAGTCCTCTGTGACCTACACCTTCCAGGAGCCCTTCTCGGTGATGCAGAACAGAAGCTCGCAGGCGTCCAGTGTTTCCACGGAGAGCAGCAGCAGAGCCAGAGAGGACGTGGCCTTCAGCTTCGTCACCTCCCAGAGGCCGGCCATGCTGCTCACTGTCAGCACCTTCAGCCAGCAATACATCGCTGTCATCCTCGCCAAGAACGGTACGCGCAGCTATTTACATTAAAAGTATGAAAGACAAAGGACCTGTCACCAAACGTATGACAATGATAAATATATGGCTGAGTATTCATATACTTCTTTCAATGTTACCCGTAACCTTTATCAACGAAGCGGAAAAAACTTTGCTTCGCAGCCAAGCGGATAAATGCATTGTTAGCAAACATCTTCCACCTTGTAACATGAACCAAATCAATGCTGCAGTAGCAACAGTAGACTTGGGGTTTTATATATTTATATACTGTTAGGAATATATCATATCTGCATCTCAGTTAAGGAATGATACACCTGTTTGCCCACAGCCAATTAACACCATTTAAAATCCTTATCGGATAAAATGCGGCACAGCTAACGTCATTATTTATAAGCAATGATTTGTATGGAAAGAATAACAGTTTGACACATGAGGCATCTAGTTAAAATGGGAGTGATTTGATTAAGACATGAGGACTGTAAGGTGAAAATCTCGCTTGAGCTTTGTCTGTTGTTTGGGGACAAAACCTTTCCATCTACATTGCTACGTAATTTAAGGTGTCAAGCGCTTTGCTTAAAGGGTCAATTATTCAGATGTCATATGTAACCTACTAAGCAATTAGTGACTCTGCCAGCAGGTGGAAAAGTGTATCAGTGGAGTGCACATGTTTCCTTTTTCAAATTGTGGAAAAAGTGCAATTTTAATTAACAATTTCATTAGCTGTGTGTCGTCATCCAATTGTAACTAACCTACTGTGTGTAAAGTTGCTTCACTACAGGAAGGTAATTTGTAGAGAAGGGTGGAGCAGGGTGTTTTGGAATAACATGAATTAATTGGGAGGAAACTCACTCAAAAATACGTCTGTTTTCTTGCATCATTAGCACTTCATGGGCCAACGGGGGTAAAAGAACGAAACAAAATCACATTATATGCATGTTTTCCGCTTGTCTTTCGGTGAATCGAGAGGAAATAGGCAGTTGAATAATGACAGATAAAAACAGAATCAAACTAGGGCCAGGGATTGTGGGGAAGGACACACCTCTGCGCGCTGATACAACCTCTTCCCTGTTCCTGATCAGATAAAATCCCTGCTCTTACAGGCTGACACCAATGTGCTACCATGGTTACCAAATCTTTTTGCATAATTACATACGTTAGAAGATAGCTTCCTGACAGTGGGCTGGTCCACTTTGCGTTTTCGCTCCACAAATGAGATGCACCGGGGTTCACTTGAACATCGTTATATTTTTAGGGCGGAAAAAAATCCACTTACATTAAAAGGATTCCATCACAATCCCATTGCACTCCAGCTAACATGGTAGGGTGTTTGTTAAACACCAGGCTAGCACAGAATGCATGGACATGTTCAGATATGTCAAAACATAGTGTGAAATACAGGTTTATTTTTCAAAGGGTCTGGGGCCATAATTAACACATGAATACATTAAGACCAACATGTGGAAAGGTGTTAAACAGAACCGAAATAAGGGTGTCAGCTAACAGGCAGCTAATGTGCTAATGTTCTGTTGCCTCAGCTTCCAGCACGGATAACATACCGGAGCCGCCCCCGCAATGTTGTGCAAACTGATTATGGGCTAATGAATAGATTTACCCTCCACGGTTCTGCTCCTCCTCTGCATCTGTCTCCACTGGGGATATAACAGTCCAATACATTAAACTAGTCCATATGCACAATAAAAGTCTCCATGGGAAAACTTGTTTTTGTTTTAAATACCTTAGACTGTAAACAAAACAAAAATATATCCCAGATCAAATGTATGTTAAAGAGTCTTAAACATATTGTCTTTATAGTGCTGCAGATAATTAAATATACCATGTAATCTTTCAAGCAGAGGTGGGAAGTAGTGGAGTACAAATACTTTGTTACTGTGCTTAAGTAAATTGTTCTGGTATCAGTACTTTACTCCACTACTTATTTTTCTGACGACTTTCTACTTCTTACATTTTCCAAACAGCTGGTTCCTTTAGTTTGAATGTGTGTTTGGTGGCGTGATCATTATTCTTTAGAGTCATTGCGTGCCTATTGATTTGAACACGATCCGTGTATCCATCACTTCCTGGTCTTCTCTAAAGAAGAGGGACCAATGGAAACGTTGTCATGTTGCCGTTGTTCAGCATGGAAACATTCATTAGCTAACAATGACATTATTGTTCTATTAATATAAAGGGAGGTCAGGTACTCTTTAAAACAGCTGCTAGCTATGGGTACTTTTTACTGAAGTACATTTCAAAGCCTCTTTACTTTTACTTGAGTGAAGAAGTTTAATCAGTACTTCTACCAGAGTATTTTTAAACAGGAGTATCTGTACTTCTACTTAACTCAAGGATGTGTGTACTTGTGCCATCTCTGGATACAAGTACTCAAAGTGGCACATAAACTCATGTTAGGTTACTTTTTGAAAAATCCCAAGATGGCCACCACTGATGGCTTTGAAATGTCCTTTTGTTGCTAAAGAAGCTCTTTCACTTGCCCTACATGAATGACCTTGGTGCCAAATCAAACTTTTTTGAACACCTAGAAACCAAATTCTGATGTCAGGAATTACTCCAAAAGCGTATTTTTACCGATATCTGTCAAAGGCATACAATCAAAAATAATCTGCCAATGGTAAACTGGGTAGCCTATCATGCATGGTAGTGGAGGAGGTGGAGGTATTTTGGGGTGGAGTAGTAGTAGTAGTGGTAGTGGTGGTAGTAGTGGTAGTGGTAGTGGTGGTGGTGGTGGTGGTGGTGGTGGTATCATGGGGTTTAGTAACAGCTAACTAGTTGTGCTAACATAGAAGTGCTAACATAGAAGACTAGTTTTAGAATTAGTGTGGTTTAATGTGCCAAATACTTTCTAATAAGCCCCACATTTTAAGATGTTGTGTTTAAAATGACATAAAAAGTAGTTTCTAAATAATACATGTTTCTTTCCCATATTCAAAAACATGTATTCAATATCAGAATCACCGAAGTTGATCCAGTGTTAGTTAAAATTCTGTGGTAAAATACCGTTTCCTTGGCTGGAAAGTATGGCCATCTTGGACAATTGTTGGACTTTCTTTAATAAGTGACTCCAGAGGGATGACAATGGAAATGCTGTTGCTTACAGCTATCTGCACCACTATTAGTGATTGCAATGTTGTGTTAAATATCTTGTTCCTTGTTTCCTTAAAAGTATTTGTTCTGTTGCGAAAGGAGCTGCTGTGAAGCAAGAAAAACCTCAGACTCGATCAGACAATAAAGTTTATCGTATCGCAATGAAAAGTGTTTCCCTTTACGTCTGGAAAAAATGTCAGAAAAAGGTCCTCACTTGTTACAGACTATTCCCTGCTGTCGATGCAGTCTCCGCGTGTTCAGCCACTGACACGAGGAAAGCGTTGAGGCTTTTAGCTGACAGCTTTGAAGCTGTATCCAAACTTAGAGCGTCATATTGAGTGACAGTGCAGTTGTTAGTCAGTGTCAGTGTACTAAGACTTTCTCTTGTGTTCAATCAGATCCCATGTTCCCCGGGCCTCTGTAAACACTGAAGGGCAGAGGAGACACTTCATCCACAGTGACCTTCATCTATAGGAGCACTCTCAGGATTTGAAATTAATCACTACACAAAGCCCTTCACCTACAAACCGGGAATTGTAATATTGACCCAGCTCAACTTGACAATGCATAGCTATCTGACTCTTTGATCTGGTTGTGTGTGTGTGGGAGGAACGCTGAGCACATATTGACTTGTTCTGTGTGGGAGACATGAGCAATGAGATAAACATATGTATATCTATCAACAACAAAAAAAAACAATTGAAGAAGAAGTTTAGAGATAGTGGTCTATTTATATTTAAGCAGCCACATCACTTCAGTATTCTCTTTCAGTATTCGGCATACTTGAATCCAAAGTATTGTGGCTATATTATCATCGAGCCAAAGATGAATCAGTCGTCATAAAGTGCTTCAGTGGACATTTCTATATGGTCTCTTTTCCGGAAAGTGTCACACGTCTTCTCGTGCTTTGTGTCCAGGGAGTCTGCAGATCTGGTATCACCTTCAGACCGACAGGAGTCCAGACGTGTTCAGCCCCGTCCTCACCAACCTGGCAGACGGACGATTCCATCGAATCAGAATCCACCGAGTGGGAAAAAACCTCTATGTACAGGTGAGCAGGAGATTTTCTGCCTCGCAAAAAAGGGGACATTTATTGGGTTTCTAGAACATGATAACATGCTTTAATGTTTAAGAAATGTTATTTTTCGCATACTGTCTTACTGAAAATACCTGTATTCACCCTCTGTTTGCAAAGCTTCATTTTGTAAGCCCCCTTTAAAGCACAGTCCTATCTGATTGGCTAAGAAGGAATAAATGCAAAGATCGTTCCAGGGTTCATTTCCTGTATCTATTTCTCATTGGTTTCGACACAGGCTCTTTGGGGTTGACTAGCACGGTCTAAGTCTAGTAAGTGAACATGAACACAGATTATGTCTGATGTTTTCGCTCCAGGGTCATCAAACCCATTCAGCCTCATAACTTCCAAACATTTTGACATTCCGATACTAAAGTTGTATTTTCCAGATAAATTCTTTGATTTGTCTGTCTTAGCAAACACTCGTTGGAGATCTGGCCACACAGAGCTTAAAGGTGGGGTAGGTAATTTTGGAGAAAGCAGCTCGAGTGCGCTAGAATTTGAAAATACACAGCCGGAAGAAATCTGCCACTTCCTTACAGAGCCCCTCCTCCAAAACACACGAAGGCGCACATGACCAATGAGGGCACGAGATAAGTCTGTGCCCAGATGGAAGGCTGACAGGCAGGTAGGCCATCCAGTCCGTTTAGCCGGGCCGGCTCAGATGATTGGTCGTGCTTTTTACAGCGCCACGGCTTCCACAGATGACATTTTGTTATGGATTTGTTGTCAAAGCACTTCAGATATTCATGGCTATCGGGATGTTAAGAGCATTCCATGGAATATAACACAAAGTGTATCTCGAGCCGGTTTCTCAAACCTACCCCACCTTTAACATAAGTCAACTTTTTAAAAAGTTTTAAGCTTTGTTTACTAACACCCTAGCTAGCTTATATTTGAAGTGTTTAACATATTTTTAGCCTTCTAAATATCTACTTTTAGCTAAATAAAGTATACATGGGAATGACGAGGACTTTTGCACTCTCGGTCAATATTTTGTGCTCCCTTGCAATACTTTTTGCATTCCCTATGATTCATACAGAAAGGCTGAGCTCTATTATGATATACTATTACGCAGGTTCTCATAGCAGGCAAACAAAAGCCAAATAGAAACATCATCCGGATTTGAGATTAATATTCCCTCAGTCGAGTTTTGTGCCTCATCTAGCAGTCTTCATTAGCAGATGGGTTTCGCGCCGCACTGAAGAACAGTATTCTGCGTTGGCAGGGATAACAATCTCCTCTATATATAGGACCGAGGGTGATCACATTTACATACTTGCACACTTTCTACACGTGATGACAACTGAGCAAGCTCCATCTGCTGACAAAAGCTGTTAGATGTGCTTGAAAGCACCCAAAAAGGCTAGGGAGTGGAGCGCCGGTAAATATTGTTTTCGTCAGTTTCAGAGAAAGATTACAGTTATATTAAACTTTGCCAGATATGAGCACCTTTGTCAACAATACAATAAAGATATGTGAAACCAACACAACAGTGTGACATCAAAGAACGGCTCGTTGTTTTAGGATTATAAACAAAGAACACAAACCATAGGCAATCCTTTTTTAATTAACCTAAATCGTTCATTTTCCACCCGTCATCCATACAGTCGAGCGATGGTGCTCCACTGCAATCACAATCTATTCTGAGCTGCATCATTAAAGGGCTATGTAAGCATTTTACAAACGGAAGAGGCCGTAATCAAACCCTGCAGTGTTTTATTGCAGATCATCAAGTTAAGTGATGCAACAGAGTCAGCGTGGTGTAGTGCAGAAGTGAAAGGTCTATATCACTTCAAAGCTAACTGTGGGCGGATATGGTTTGGCATGAAGCTGGAGAGGAGACGATTCCCAATCTATAATGTATTGAAATGTGCTGCTGCTGCTGCTGGTGTTACCTCGGTTTAGATTTCTTGTAATTGCCTTGTTATTTGATTTCTCTCCACTCAACCAGATCGACCAGGACATCCACAGAAAGTACACACTGTCATCCGATGCAGAGCTGATCCTAATCAGATCCCTGACATTGGGCAAAGTCACCAGTAAGTCCTCCCACGGTCTTCAGGAAATTGCTGCAAAAACGCCCACGTCATGCCTCATTTGGTTACTTACTGTAATTCAAAAACTGTCGCCATTTTAAATTGACTGTTCTTCTGCAGGGAGGGAGAACCTGAACGAGGAAGTGACACACGCAGCTTCTAAAGGTTTCATTGGCTGCCTCTCCTCGGTGCAGTTCAATCACGTCGCGCCGCTGAAGGCCGCCCTGACCAATCGAGGAAGCTCATTGGTCACCATTCGTGGACCTTTGGTTCAATCGAATTGTGGAGCACTGGCAGAGTCCACTTCACACACACAGCAAGGTAAAACACACACACACACTCTGCTGTTAAACTCGCCCCACGCACACGGCCTCTGAATAGTCCTTTCCAGATACATGCTGTGATGGAAATTCTTTAAGGAGCTTTGATTGAAGACAAACATGGCGATGGGGAAACACTGGGACTGATGTCTTACAACACAGGAGGTTTATTTAAAGGGCTCGGTCAAGGGAATCAACAATGTCATTACAAAACACTTTGAACTCGCTCCAGCTCTCTTCTCTGACCCACAGGACATGTAGTCCAAACAATGTCTTCAAAAACATACGCGCCACCTAAAGATCAAAATGGACGTCACAGCTTTTACTCGTGTTTCCATACCAGTTGAGATTTAACCTCATGTAATATAACTCTAGCTTGGGGGGGGGGAAACGATATGGGCCACTAAATGTAATCAATTCAGAGTTTATCAGACCACGAAGAATAAGGTAACTACCCCTCCCCACGGACCCTCTCCATCACTTCCTGCGTCTTTGAGATAACTTCGCCAGCAGTTGAAACATTACAGCGGTCTTGACAGTGACAGTGTGGGGAAGTCACCAAATACATACACTCAAATACTGAACTGAACTAAGGTACACGATGTAACAAAAAGTACATTCTACCGATTGTTTGCTAGTTTAATCTTCTTACATCCATGGTGAATTCATATTAAAAGATTAATGAATATTTACTTGGCACAGGGATACCTGTAACATATTTAAAAAGCGCTATTTCATCAATATAGCAACTGTAGTGGTCAAAATCAAATTTCGCAGGATGAATCCAATCCAATCCACTTTATTTATATAGCACAGTTTAAAAACAGAGGGTTTGCCAAAGTGCTTCACAATGAACATAACATTATAATAAAATATAATATTACACGAATAGATAAAAAGCACACATAAGAATAAATAAAAGGCACATAAAGGCTATGGACAGACAGTGAAAGCATACAAACAGGTATGACATAGCTCAGACTGACTGGTAAGCGAGGGACAAGAGGTGGGTTTTTAGGCGGGACTTAAAAGCTTCAAGAGTGGGCGACAATTTAACATGAGGGGGCAGGTCGTTCCAGAGCCTGGGGGCTACCGATGAGAACGCTCGGTCGCCCCTGGTCTTTTTCTTTGTTTTTGGGACTACAAGCAGCAGCTGGTCAGCCGACCTCAAAGCCCTTGAGGGGGTGTACACCTGTAAGAGGTCGGAGATGTACTCTGGGGCCAGCCCATTAAGAGATTTAAAAACAAACAATAACATCTTAAAATGGACTCTAAAATGGACAGGAAGCCCGTGGAGCGAAGCCAGAACTGGTGTGATGTGGTCAAACTTGCGGGTTCCTGTGAGCAGCCGCGCCGCAGAGCTTTGTACAAGCTGCAGGCGGGCCAGCGAAGTCTTATTTAGGCCGGCATAAAGTGCATTACAATAATCTAAACGAGTTGAAACAAAGGAAACAAAACTAATACAAAAGAATTAGCTAAAGATTAATTTAACATGCTGAGCAACACATGCTGGAAACTACAGCGACTGGTAACAGTTTGATACAAAACATTTAAGTGTTGTTATTCTAACTGGTTGACTCAAAGGTGGTGTGCTTGAGGTCACCTGCAGTTCACTCTGAATAGCTTCGGATTCAATTCAAAACGTTTTCTCCAGGCCGGCAAACACAAGTGAGATTAAAACAAAACCGTTCCGACTCAATTCCCCCTTATCAATTTGTTTGTGACAAAAACTGGTGATAATTAATTAATCTTTCCAATTATTTATTCGGCAGCATCGTCTGTTTCCAGCTTCTTGAATGGGCGGATTAGCAGCTTCTCTTTAAGTCATTGGACATATCTCCAAACTGAGTGACAACGGAAGTTATTTGAAGGGAAATGATGGCGTTTGATTTTCACTCTTAGCTCACATTCTATAGACTTGACAACCAATTAAGAAAAAGTATTGACACAATAATCAACAATAATAAAAAGGGAGATATTCACGGCCTTAATGAATTTCTCTAATGGCCTCTGCCAAGATGTCTAGTCCTTGATGTTTTTCTGCTTGGCTGTTTGGCACGTTCTGCTCCTCTAACACTTCTCTCTCTGGATGCAGTGAATCTACAGAAAGCCAGCCTCGTAGTGTCAGTCGTTAAAAGACGTCTGTGGCGCACGTCAGAGCCACAATATAGACAGATGTCAGTGTGTGTGATCGTGTTACAGAAAACAATAGGCGTGGGTGTTTTGACAAGCCTTGAACACAAGTTTTATGTTTCTTGTTGACAGCGTCAGTGTCGGTTCTATGAACTGCATTTTATGGAAACGCATGTCCTTGCCAGAGTCCTTTAGAAATGATCTGATTGCTTTTAAAGGGGCCCTATCATGCTAATGTGCAGGTTCATATTTGTATGTAGTGTACCTCTACTGTAACATGTGTACATGCTTTAATGTTCGAAAGGCTCTTTATTGTTCTCATACTGCCTGTGCTGCAGCACCTCTTTTCACCCTCTGTCTGAAACCAGAGCCCAGTCTGCTCTGATTGGTTAGCTGGTTAGCTCTGTTGTGATTGGTCAACTGTTACATCAAAAGTTACAATGTGTTGGAGCGCTAGCCGAACGAAGTGTGAGTGTTACGGAGTGATGTCATTATGTTACAGAAGTAAACAAAGGAGTCCACTGGAGAAAGAACCCAACAGGGCCTCTGTGATGTGGACTCTTAGCTTTAAGCAGCATGAAGTACTATAGTGATGTATCCTGGTTAAAAGTGACCTAGTTCCGGCTACCAGAAAACGATTGAGAGTGAAGCCTAAAAATAATAACTGCTAACCCACTAACTCCTCTTCGTGTCACAAGCCCCAGGCTTTCTAAAAATGAAAAATGAAAGCAGAACTATCAGTGTAATGGGGTTCCTGTTTTACAGCTTTGAGAACTGAGTTGTGACTCGGGAATTTAATTACAGTCTGTCCATCCGGGACACATTCCCGCTGCGTGACGGAACAGATCGCTATCTAGTTTTACCACTGGTGCTTCCAAACCAGCGTCTTTACAGTAACATATATATATTTTTACACTTCAAATTATTAGTACTTGCCTTTAACCACTAAGTCATTATATCGACATAACTGATGGTTAATTATCAAGTTTCAAATTGTATATACTGTACTTTGTGAAAACACCAATAAACCTAGAATATCGTTGCAATATTGATGTTGAAGTAGTTGCTCAGAAACATTGGGATTTTTTGATTTTCTTCATGTCACTCAGCCCTGGTTCTTGTGCTGCCTACTTGTAAGGATTCAAGGCAAGTTTATTTATATAGCACTTTTCAACACAAGGCAATTCAAAGAAAATGGCATTTCAAACCAGTCATTAAAAAGAAAAGCTAATAAAAGAAACATAAAAAGAAAAAATACATGGATAAAAGTTACAGTGCAGTCTAAGATATGAAAGCAGCGACAAAAAGAAAAGTCTTCAGTCTGGATTTAAAAGTAGTCAGAGTTGCAGCGGACCTGCAGGTTTCTGGGAGTTTGTTCCAGATATTTGGAGCATGATAACTAAACGCTGCTTCTCCATGTTTAGTTCTGACTCTGGGGACAGAAAGCTGACCAGTCCCTGAAGACCTGAGAGATCTGATGGTTCATAATTTAGCAGGAGGTCTGTATTTTGGGCCTAAACCATTCAGTGCTTTATAAACCAGCAGCAGTATTTAGAAATCTATTCTTTGACACACAGGAAGCCAGTGTAAAGACTTCAGAACAGGAGTGATGTGATCCACTTTCTTAGTGTCAGTGAGGACTCGAGCAGCGGCGTTCTGAATCAGCTGCAGCTTCCTAATATATTTTTTAGTGAGACCTGTGAAGACACCATTGCAGTAGTCGAGTCTACTGAAGATAAAAGCATGGACAAGTTTTTCCAGATCCTGCCGTGACATTAGTCTTTTAATCCTAGATATGTTCTTTAGGTGATAGTAGGCTGATTTAGTAACTGTTTTAATGTGACTGTTGAAACTCAGGTCAGAGTCCATGACTACACCTAGATTTCTGGCTTTATCTGTTGGTTTGAACATTGCAGGCTGAAGCTCAGCGCTAACTTTTATACGTTCTGACTTTGCTCCAAAGACCATTACCTCAGTTTTATCTTTGTTTAATTGGAGAAAGTTCTGACACATCCAGTCATTGATTTGTTCAATGCACTCACTCAGTGTTTGAATTGGAGCATAGTCTCCTGGTGAAATTGTTACGTAGATGTGTGTGCCATCTGCATAGCTATGGTAACTTCTTTTGTTGTTTTTCAAGGATCATTTATTTTCTTTATGGAAGACAGGGTTGGGTTGAACAACAAAATGCAGTTGTAGCTTTGTCCATTAGGCTACACAAGCACAACAAAGACATTAGTGCATTCCTCTAGAGCATTTGTTGGAGCTTGCATCAGGAGCATGAAAAAACAGAGCAACGAAAACAATGGTGAATTCTTTGGGCGGAAAATCCGGCCGGTGAACCAACATTAAAACGTCTTCATCCTGAAAAAAGGGTGTCTGAGCACTAAGCGTCACTGATGTGCACACACAGTCTGCCAGTAACCAGGGGTAATCTAAACATCTAGCCAACGCCATATTGCCCCAGCATGTCTAAGTCTACATCATAAAAGATGAATACATTTCAGATGGAGTCCCGTCTGTCGAGGCAGCAGATTGAGCTCGGAGTTGGCTGATTCTTTCATTCAGAGCATAATGAAAATGTTGTCGTTGTTTTTGCCGCTACATGAAAAAGCTCATCTCGTGGAGCTGTAACATGCCATGAAACCAACAGCCGCTAGCTTCAAGGCTCATTCACCGCCACCAGCCAGTGAGACACTATGGCTCGGGGTAAATGTGCCAACACACATCAGCTAATCTTCCCTCATCGACACCGTCCTCCTGCCTGACTACTCTCGGCGTGAAGTGGTGCTGTGGTGACATGTTTTTCTAGGCCGACCCAGAAGTTAGCATTGCCAAGACATTTTGGAATATGGCAGAATATACGTAGAATCTAATGGTCACGGTCGCATGGCTACGTGTTACCACCGCTAGGCTAAAGGAGGCTAATGTTTGGCTTGAGGTCGTTTACTAGTCTCATTTAGTCACTTGTTAGCATCCAAAGTTATATTGACATGTCGAAGCTTCAGACATTCACAAGGGACATTTTGTGATGCATCTTATGTTGGATGAAAGCAGGAACATCTCTTAAGCTTGTGTTAACCACAGACCTCATTTCTAACCTGTCCACAAAAACGTTAAATCGAGGAAACTGGATGTGCTCAAACTAATTTCCTTGTTTTACGACTCATTCTTGCACCATCTATTCAGGAATTGAAAGTCTACAGTATGATACTGAAGTAGCACCCAAGCACTATTTTGTATGCTTACAGACTGTCGGTATTAGACATTAAAGGTGGGGTAGGTAAGTTTCAGAAACCGGCTCGAGATACACTTTTTGTTATATTCCATGGAATGCTCTTAACATCCCGATAGCAATGAATATCTGAAGTGCTTTGACAAAAAATCCATAAAAAAATGGTGTTGTTGGAGGAGGGGCTCTGTAAGGAAGTGGCAGATTTTCTCCGGTTGTGTATTTTCAAATTCTAGCGATCTCGAGCTGCTTTCTCAAACGTACCTACCCCACCTTTACGTTACTTTAGGCTTGAATGCTGTGGTGTTTGGGTTTGTTTGGGGTTTTTCATTGGAGCCTTGAGGGTTTCCCGGTTAAGGGTGAAAAAGAATACCCTACTTTTAAACAAAGGAACTAGCTATCTTAACCTCAGATCTATACCCGTTTACTAAGATTGTTACCACATAACTTAAGTAGTTTACATTAATAAAAAAATGTACTCCTATGAGTTAAAAAGAACAAATAACACCAACAACTCCTCTTTAAAATAAGGACCCTTCAAACCAATATGAAACAGAAATGCCTCGACTAGCAGATTAATTAATGAAAACATTTATCAACAATGCAATTGCCTTCTTTCAAAATATCAAAACGAACAACTTTGGTAACAAATATTTTACTTATTGTCTAATTTAAACAGTTTAAACACTGACGTTATTATAGTGTTCCCACACATGAGAGGAGACGGTGACATTTAAAAGTCAACCAGCGCCGTGGAGAGAGAAACCCGATATGCAGGGGGTTGAGCAAAGAGTAAACGAGAAGTGAACCTAAAAGTAATTACCATGTAACATAATGCAGTGTTATTCTAGAGCTTAAAAGTAAAGTGTAACAAACTGCACTTCACAGCCAGAGACTGCAGAGATCCTGACTTCATACTTTAATGTCTTTCAATTGGTCTGTTTCTGCTTCTCCAGATCAAACTGTGACGGCCAATAAGGATAAAGAGCAGCACGGCGGCGGCACACAGAAGGATCTGGCTGTGATAGCAGGTCTGTGTTCCCTCTTCTTCTTCTCTCTCTTTATTTATGTTGTAGCTTAATGGAAAGTGAGTCCCAGTTGTTTGTTTTTTGATGTTCTCTCCATTTGCCTCCATCCTAATACGTTTGTTTCTTCCCCGGTCTCTTGAGAAGTCGTTACTCATTTTCATTCCTGACACTAACTCGGTTATGGTGGAAATTGAATTGAAGTTGATGATGATTATTTCTGTGTGCTTTCTAAACAGGGAATCTTAGCCTGTTTACATCCTCCGACACATGTTGTGGACGATAAACAGGCCCTGAGCCGATCCACAAGAAAAAACAAGAACACACACAACAGGAAAGGACAACCCTCAAAAAGCATAATAGGGCCTCTTTAAAAACAATAAAACTACCAAATAATGTTTATGATTATTATGATATCAGTTTAAAGATGAGTTGTACAGGTCCAACGGAGACAAGCGCCACAGTCTGCCTCACTAATAACACATTGTATCTTGTTTGAGTGCAAAGAAACATTTCAGAAAAGTAGTTTTCCATTTTACAGAGGTTTCATGTGTTGCATGGCAACCAGCGGGACTCGAGGAAGATAATAGTGCCACCATTTTATTAAAGAGACATTAGAGCGCATCAATCCTTTTAATTTTCACAAATTACCTCCATAAAGCCAGTTTCATTTCTGTACGTCAGTCAAAACCTGCACAATAATATTCCGTACTTTTCGGACTATAAAGCGCACCTGCATATAAGCCGCAGCAGCTAAATTGTCCGTCTGTCTTGCTCTCGTTCTGTCTCTCGGTTCCACTTTCACTTTGGCGCGCTACCTGTCTCACTCTTTTCCGGCCTCCAGCTTTTCCTGCTGGAGCCCGCCGCTTAAAGGTGGCGGGCGCGGACCGGTCATAGAGCCCATAGAGTTAAAGGTGGTTAATTTTACCTGTAAAATCCATAGATTTAGGAGGTTCCCTAGTGGCCGTTAGCTGTACCAAAAAATGGGGGGAAAAGTTGCGGCTTATAGTCCGAAAAGTACGGTAAACCTTTTTCAACTTTCCTTGTGTGTAAAATTAACAATTTTCAGATGCAAAATTGTATGATTATTTATGTAAAACAAACAGACAATCCCTTAAAGGTGGGGTAGGTAAGTTTCAGAAACTGGCTCGAGTGCACTAAAATTTGAAAATACGCAGCCGAAAAGAATCCGCCCCTTCCTTCAGACTTCCTTACGGAGCACCTCCTCCAACACACACGAACATGACGTCAGCAGACTGGTGAAAGTGGCCAGTTGCTGGCGAGTCATTGAAGTACTGCTGCAATGCACGCCCAATGACGGCACGCCCAATGAGGGCACGAGATACATTTGTGCGTGCACGAGATGGAAGGCTGACAGACAGGGAGGCTAAACGGATTGGTTGTACTTTTTACAGTACTACGGCTTCTACAGATGACATTTTTGTATGGATTTTTTGTCAAAGCACTTCAGATATTCATTGCTATCGGGATGTTAAGAGCATTCCATGGAATATAACAAAAAGTGTATCTCGAGCCGGTTTCTGAAACGTACCTACCCCACCTTTAAAGCATAATGAACTCAATGGTAATCTTCTGTTATTATACATGAATAAATAATAGAAACTCAATTATTACATTCTCATTATGTTGAGATTAGAATTCCCTTATCCATACAAATGTCCGATAATGGTATGTATGCTAACGTGATGATGATTTTCTCACAGTTAATAGTGCTTCAAAGAAGTCCTGCATCTACTGCACACTTTGCTCATAGATATTTGAACCCTTTTTGTTTTCTGTTTTCATTATTTTAAATCCAATGACATTAACACCGACGTACAGACAAAAACAAACCAATCAAGGAAACGGCAATTGAAATAAAAGCATGACAAATAATCCTCACTTAAACACACTAATGACTCGTTTAATTATCTGTATGTCCATATACATGTTCTTGCAATTGCCACGACGAAAAAGCTAGTAATTGAAGCACAATTATTGAAACCACTAACTTCTAGAGCCTATCTACTGCTAAACTAATAATGCTAATGCCTTCACAGTTATTCGGCACAGCATTTCAAACTAAAAGCCGGAGTGTTTGTTCTGTGCAAAACATTTCCATTTAAATACCACACCCAATTATCAGTCAGCTGCACTGAGGTGCACGTGTGACGACACCTGCAACCTGGAACACTTAGTGGAGGCACGCTTTGGAGAAGAGGAGGGGTTGCTATGCACTGAATGTTATGATTGTTTTAATGATGAGAATAAACAATGCATTTGTGTTCATAATCTATTTAGACAGCATATTATAAATGAAAAGGTTTAAGATAATTCTGTTTTACCGAACGCAAAACACCGTAATAAACACTGCCTTTGATATGTCCCTGTATTCTGAAAACCACCTTCAAAATGAAAACGGAAAGAGTGACTTTCATTTGCCTAAATAATAATATAATAATAATAATACGTTTACTATAAACAAAAACAGCAAGAAAATATATATATTATTAACGTTTAAATACCAAACAGATGGACAATCCCTGTTTAAAGGTGTAATCTGAAACACCTTCCACAAATGCAAAACAAGAGTTGTCCACTTAAAAAACAGATCTGAAAATATTACAGTAAGTAAAGGAAAAGCATTTGTGAATATATTTCTCGTATTTATAAGTTAGGATCTGGCATTTGCAAATCCACTTTGATCTCAATTCTCTGTTGGTGGATTTTCCGTTTACACAAACTCTCTTTCAGGAAGCACTTGATTTACAAATGTCTTTCGCATTCGTGGAAGGTGTTTCAAATTACAAATGCACGCACATATTATCAATCTGTTTACCAAAATGAAATCAGAAACTCCTATTTGGAAAACATATGTGCGGAAAAATGGCAGTAGAAAAGTAGTAAAATCAGAAAAAGAGGCAACGGCACGTCAGAGAAAAAGTCATTGAATAAGTAGCAGCATTATAAAAGGTGATCGATCGTATAAAGTCATGAGGTAGCGGCAGGTGACGACATTAATATTGTGTAAAGTGTTTATTGCACACAGCACTTATTCAGGTATTAAAGTAGCATTAAAGAAGCAGCAGGAAGAACATGAGTAAACAATGATCTTTATGGATGGGACGTAGTCGTGTAACTGCACAATAGAGCTGGGGGGGGGGTTGTAGAATCTGCTGCGTGCAGGAAAGACCTCTCCATATTGAGGCGATGTTCTCTCCATTTGCCTCCATCCTAACACGTTTGTTTCTTCCCCGGTCTCTTGAGAAGTCGTTACTCATTTTCATTCCTGACACTAACTCGGTTATGGTGGAAATTGAATTGAAGTTGATGATGATTATTTCTGTGTGCTTTCTAAACAGGGATTCTTAGCCTGTTTACATCCTCCGACACATGTTGTGGACGATAAACAGGCCCTGAGCCGATCCACAACATCAGTCTCAGACAAATAAATCATTTAAAATATAACACATATTAGATCCAAATCAAAATGTCAAAACAGTTGACTATGTGAAGGGATGATAGTGTTCTGGTGGGTTTTGGGTGGACACTCGAAGCTTCAAACTAAAGAATATACTGATGTGTTCACGGTATTCAGTTTGAATGAGAACCTTCGTAGTAGCATTGATGAAGCAGCAGGAGCGACATGAGTCAACCATGAGCATTATATACTGCACATAGTAGTGTTACTGTAGAGCTGGGGGTCTACCAGGGGCCGTGGTGGTTGTCAGATCTGAGTGCTGCAGGAAGGAAAGACCTCTCCATATTGAGACCAATATTCCTCCATCAGATTTTGAGTTCAGAATGTTCTGGAGTCTACTCTGCGACAGGTCGGAGGAAGAGAAGTTGCCATGACTAATTTAGAGCAGGATGAGGAGGAAGTTAGCGGGGACAGCCCTGGTTGACAGCTCTGTTCCTCTGTGTATTTTAATGTGTGTGCCCTGCTGTGTTCTCAGGTGTGGTCACAGCGGTGGTCTTCATCGCTGCCTGCGCTCTGGCTGTGATAAGCCGCCTCCTCTACCAGCAGCGCAGGGCCCGGAGGAGCGGCAGCATCAAAGAAGAGGAGAACAGACACAGCATGTACACAGACTACAGGACAGAGCTGCACCTCCACACCTCAGTCAGGGAAAACATGAAGGAGTACTACATCTGACTGCAGAGTGCACGCTGCGGACCCTCAGCCACAAACTTACCTCTCTCTTCTAAAAGGACAAACGGGTGGACGCGCGCCGCTGCAGGATTTCTTACAAAATAACATCTCCGCGCCCCGGGACGTCTCCCGGGAACTCAAACCTGTAGCCTGTAGTCCGCTCTCGTACCGCTCCAGAGCAAGCGAGCGGCTGAGTCTTTACAGCTGTTAGTGTTTTTGATGTTGGTAAAAACTGAAGCTGCTGTGGTTTCTGTCGTGGCAAAAATGTGTAAAGCAAAAGATGAATGTTTCCGCAGGGACACGACGGGTGCAACGAGCTGCTGTCCCCCCCTGAAGGCGCACCACTTTTTAGTTTGAAACCCTCGAACACCGAGTCCTTCCACGCGACAGTGGGACTCTGAATTGCCAGCGAGCAAAAATGTAGGCCAAGCCTGTAAGATATGCGCGCATTCGAAGCTGTCTTTGTTTTTCCAGTGGTGGTGAATGTTGTAGAAGAAGTAAAAAGGGGACAATACTGCCTATACTGTATGAGTGCCTAATTTGCATACAAGTTTTTATTTTTAACATTTTAGAAGTTATTCATGCGAGTTGCACAAAAGCAATCACTGAGGAGGTTATTGTCATTCCGTCCGGCTGCCCACACAGAATCAAAGGGAATCATCATTTCCCCGTCACGCACGACATCTCTGTCATGTTTATTTCACCGGTTGCTTTTTTCTCAGGCGTTTTAAAGTAGCATGGATTTGACAAACCCTAATCCTGTAATCTGGTGTTCGCTGGATACGTACCAGATGCAAATCTATCCACACGTGCAGGTGTTTCGGTTGTCCCTAACTACGCATTGCACACCACTCAGACCACGTCTTATCTTTGGATCTTTAGCTAATCACCTGGATTTTATTTAATTGTGCAAATTGGCTTGTGAATCATTTTTTAAGAACATAAGGACTTGTGTGTATTGGATGATGAAAGTAGCAGAAATGAGAGACTAATGGAGAGGATTATTATATTAGAATATATTAAAGTAGTCGTATACCGAGCACGCGCAGAAAGAGGTGACTGCAGTATCAACCCAACTGCAGTCACGCTAGATTTAGCAGCAAGTAAAAGTATCTTCAGGCTCAAATGCAATGCATGCGGCGATGCTGGCAAATGTGGCAAAGCAAAAAGCTCCCGAGCGGCGTCTTTGGTGGTGTTTAGCAAGCGGGCAGCAGATTGGTCCGAACAGGAAGTGTGGAGTTCAGCGAGTGCTTACGGAAACTGGGTCAGTGGAGTTTGCAATCAATCACAGCAGAAGGCTTATTGGTGCTTGTGAAACTACCGTTGGCTCCAGGGTCAGCGTCGCAGCACTTCTCTGCCGCACTTTGTCACAGTACAGATCGAGTTTGTACCACCGGTTAGGGTTTGATTTAAATAGCTAGCTTTGATTATATATAAAAACCAAGTAGACGGACATGGTGCGTACCAAACTCAAAAAGGTACTGGTACAGAAGTTGAGTTCATTCTTTTTGCAGCGCTTCGAGCTTTTTGCAACCAAGAGAAAGGCCACCATGCCACCTGACTGCATTGTTTTTTTATTTATGTATAACCTTGATCACAGGGATTAGTGGTGTTTTCTATATGACTCAAAATGATTTTCTATATCCATCTGACGCCGGTTGACCCGAAGAAAAAAAAGCATACACACTAAAAAGGCAAAGAGTTTAGAGCTAGCCAGTAATGCACAAATCATTGAACACAAATTAAAGCATGGACTAAAAATGGAGACTGTCTTTTTAGCGATCCATACCACTACTGAGGTTAGAGACATTGACCCGCAGGTTGCCCTAGGTTACCTTAATTTTAAAATCTGCTTGCTAGGAATTGGCTCATTATGCAGAGGCTTCAGCGGCTCTCAGGCAGGCTCGCTGTCTTTGTAAATGTCAGTGGTACTTTGAGCTTGCTAAACACGAGGGGTTAACCCCTAAGGAAAGCTGAATCGTAGACTTTTTTGTTCCTGTCATGAATGAATGAATACATTACAATGTGTCCTCTTGGGATCTGTACAAAATGTCCAAGAAAGCGTTTCAACAACTGGGAAGACATTTCACTCCAATTCTTTGGACAAATGCACTGACGGACAGAAAGACTGATTCTTCCTGGAGCCCCCCCCCCCCCCCCCCCCCCATCCGCCTCCATTTGGCTTAAAGATTACTTTACTGAAAAAGACACAGGAGAGTGGCATGGTCAGAAGATAGGGTCTTCATCCTTCTTTGGGCCCCATCTGTGCATGTCCTTGTAATCTAAGTATGTCTCAAGATGTGATAGTCTGCAGATTTCAAGTATCAGTGAATGAATACATACCTCTCAGAGTGTTTTGGTTGTATTGCAGTAGGCAATATCATGTGGTTACTTATTCTTCTTCTTCTTCTTCTTCTTCTTAATGATTTGTATAGCTGCAGTTTTATTAAGGATCTATTGTATAGATGTATAATTTAATAATAAAAGTCAATATATTGATTAACCCTCTGTTGTTTAACTTTCACTACTTTAAAGAGGGTCATCTGTGTTTTTCCCCAAGGTTCAAATTCAATTCAAATCCAATATTGATCACCGAGTTTGGTGCTGGGAAGCCAGAGAGGGATTCGAACCTTTTGGGGATCAGGAAATAGTTTGTATGAGGCGACCATGTTGAGCTGAACTCGTGGTTTCTTTTTTATTTAGATGCAAAATGGGTTAAAACTGGTGTAAACTGGTTCCTCACAAAGACTGGACTTTGACAGTGTTATGTTGTCATTGAACTATTATCATTTGTATAAGACCCTAATGATGTTAATCAAGCTGGACTAAAACATGTCCAACATTCGAATGGAATTTGATGCGAAACCTTTAATCCGGACTCCTAACGCTGGGAGAGGCAGTTTATTGTTGGCAGCAGGGCAAAAATACCACGATATCCTTTCAGCATCTTTTAATTAAAATAGTACCCCAGGAAAGGTAATTACCTTCAAAGAAAATGAGGACATTTGCATCATGGTATTAGTGAATAAATGGAATTCCTTTCAAATTTCCTGGATGGCTCGGAGTCTAATTCTGTTGCAACACGGTCACGAGATAGTGTCAAATACTCCCAGCCTATGTTAATTTGGCAATTAAATGGAAAGCAGTATAGAATATTATAAAACTAATTTACTATTTTCAGTTCATCCAGTTATATCCTGTTCTAATTTGATGAATATTGCATCTGCTAGAAGCTGGTAAAAAGAGTTTTGAGCTCTCGTAACAAAAACATGAAAGGCTTCAGACATGATCTGATTTCATAAATAGTGATGCATTCAATTCACCATGCATGTTTATGAAGTGCAGATCTGAAAATAGTAAATTAATTTGACATGTTTCTACTTTAATCTTTGCTCTAAACACACAGTTTCTTTTTTATCTGTGGAATCCATTCGATACACTTTTTTCCAAACTTGTTTCTTAGGATTTTCCGCCCTTGCTTCCTCATACTTCGTCGCTATGCTCTCTCCCTTTTTGCTCTTGCCGGTTGACATAAAATGCTTCGCCATTTTGTGTTTAATGTGATATCCAGAAAGCTTTCCCTGGCGACGAGAGGCTTAATCAGCATTGTGTGAACTCGTTTGGAAAGGGCTCGAATGCAACAGACGTTCATTTAAAAGCCCTGCACTCCAGCTTTAATTGCAAATCATCAAATTACTCCAATTAAATGCATCATTTTCCAGACCACTCTTTCCGAAAGTTACAAAAGTGAGGGAGACTTCTTTATTATTTAGTAAAAGCAGCTATCATTTCTTCTTTGTGCTCTCTTTGTGCACACCGGCAATTAATCTAATGACATTAGAGCATCCGATATCATATCATTAACATTTGTCTACTGGAACTGCATTCTTTGCTCTCACAGGAAGTCAGGAGTGCAACAAACGTACGCGACCCTGAAAAGCGTCTGACATTCTCAGCCAGGCACATCTTTAACATATGTAAATGTATTCATTTTGTTCTGCTTATCAAGTCAAATGCCTGAACAGATATATTTTCAAAGGAAACTATTACAAAGGTACGTGGAGCCCCTTAGTCTCTGCTACTTCCAGCTTTCATTGTATGCTCTGTGTGCCTCCTAGCGCATGTACTGTGTGCACAAACAAAAGTAAATACAATTTCACACTTTGAATTTGATGTCTTATTTCTTTTTTTTCCCATGTTGGCCTACTTTTCCTTTTGTTCTATCAAGGCTCTTGTCTTCCATACATGGAAGCATGTCTTGCTCAGTGTTACCTTGGAGTGAGATACATGCTTTGCAGAAGATGGTCATTGGATATAAGCACAACTACATATTTTAAAGGGGTGCTATTATTCTAATTATCAGGTTCATATTTGTATTCGGTGTCTCTACTCTGACGTGTCTCCACGCTTTAATGTTCAAAAAGCTCTTGTTCTCATACTGCCTGTGCTGCAGCACCTCTTTTCACCCTCTGTCTGAAACCAGAGCCCAGTCTGCTCTGATTGGTTAGCTGGCCGGCTCTGTTGTGATTGGTCAACCGCTTAGAGAAGTCCCTCCCCTTAGCAAACCATGTACAATGTGTTGGAGCGCTGGCCAATAGAAGTGTGAGTGTGACAGATGACATCACTAAGGCCCAATCCCAAACCACACCCTACACACTCCCCCTCTGTGACGGAGTGAACTCTGTGGAGTGACACTCGCAGCTCAACGAGGCTCCCTCCTGTCAGATGGAGGGAGTAAATACAGTGGCAAGCTTTGGGACGGCCTGACCTCTATCCGGCAGAAACAGGAAATGCCGTAACTGTTTGTAACAACGGTTTCAAATCAGCATCTCTTAGACAACAAATTCAAATTAATAACTAAAATAAAACTCCAAAACCTCTTTAATCGTGTTACTTTTTTGTTAAACTATTTTAGTTTTAAACCTGATGTTTATAAGCTTCTTAGTTTTTGCAACAGTCTGTAAATATACACAACTTTATAATAAAATGCACACATTTACCTTTTTCTAGACTAAACACAGGTTTGATCCTAAGTTAAAAACATATGAGGTCATCATGAGGTTGTTAACATCGCAGTTTATCAGTGGATGTTTGCTGGAACTACTTGTAAACAGCTTGTTTCCTGACGGACACACACAGCGTGACTCCGGTCAGGTAGAGACCGGTCTCAAGTCAGCACCGATGTAGACTCGCTGTTTGAGGGCTTGATAACCCACTCCCCCTCCACACTCGTTGGTTTGGAACAGCACTTAATGTGGCGGACCCTCCGCACAAACGGGGGGGTAGGTTGCAGTCGAATAGTCCATTAGGAACCTTCCTAACGGAGTGAAATGACCCGGAAGTCGCTCAGTGGCAGCCATGATAAGTGCCGTTCGAATTCAGATGATAGGAAAGGAGGTTTCAAACTTCCTTTATAACCTCCTTTAGCTTAGGAACCACTGGACCTCCCTTGACGAAAGGAGAGGAGAAAATGTTGCCCCACAATGCATTGCAGCCGCAGCATTTGCCGTCACACAACATTCGGCCGTTCATGGAACCAACCGATTATGACCGAGAAATTATATCATGAAAGTTACGGTGCTTATTAAGCATTTTAAAACGTATGTGGTAAGTTGCCAAAGTACTTTGTTCTGAACGTTCATCAGTATTATAATCAAAAAGATAAATATGAACGTTAGTTTTTACTGAAATGATTAAATAAAGTCAACATTTCACAGTCTTTACTGAGCTGTGTGGAGTTTGTTCAACTTGTAAAAGATGTTTGAAAGTGCAGTCGGATTTCTAAAGTACCGCCGTCTCTTCTCCTAAGTCCTTTTGAATTCTCCTATCCACTATCCCTTAACCCCATGATGTTTCACTCAGAGGTCAAGGGATATATACAAAAGGGATAGACGTTAGGAGCTGATTTTTTGGACTATTCGACTGCAACCCTAGTGTGTAGGGATAGGGTGCAGGGCGTGGTTTGGGATTGGGCCCAAGTCACAGAAGTAAACAAAGGAGGCCAATTGAGGTGTTTCAGGCAGGGGAGGGGGTTGTAAAGCTACATCTTACAAATACACATGCAGAGCAGAATTCTCTCCCCAGTGAACACATTCAACTGAGACAAGGATCTCACACCAACTGAGAGACGAACAGAACTGAAATACCAGCGAGAGTAATCACCAAGACAACAACAGGTGGGGAGGGAGGAAAAACACAGGAGCACCAGGGCCCTTTCTCATTTCATCAAATCCCCCTCCTCGACTCCTCGGTCCTCCGGTAGAGACCCGGAAATGAATTTCAGCGGCCATGTTGAAAGACATCTCATTTCTCTAAATGCACACCGAGGATTGAGCGTCGAGGAGGCTCTCTGGAGGAGCTATAACCGAGGAGACACTGATGGGTCCTCCACGGCTCCTTCGCGGATGCATTTCCGGGAACAGAGATGTTTCAAAGAGTCGTGACGCACGGCCGGACTTATCTCAGCCAATGACAGCTCTGCATGCATCCCCTGGATATTATGTTATTAACTGCTCTCATCGCGACGCGATGTTTCCAGAGAGAACAGCTGTGAGGTCCGTGCAGAAAGCAGAGCAGTGTGTATAATATCACTCGGTATAACAGACCTACATTACTCTCTGTATTTGCTTTAGTTTAGTAGATATCTACAAACAAAGAGTCGATATCTTTCTAAAACCATTTAGTGCTTCACACTGAATTAAAAGTAATATAAGTCATCATGAACACATCTGTCCATCAGACTGAGGGCTGCTGTGCCTCCTGTCATCATTAATGGACGTCTCTTTAAAATTACCGCTCAGAGGAGAGGAGTTCTCATTTCTCTGACCGCCTGCTGCTTCCCCTCCTCGCTTCCCCTCCTCGCTTCCCCTCCTCTTTCCTCGGCTCCCTCCTCGACTCCTCCGTTCGCATCTATCAGCCAATCAAACAGGAGGAAAACACAGAGACAGGAAGTAAGAGCAGACATAACTAGGGGGGTGCACACCTTGCAGAATAAAACGGGAAAACAAAGACAGATCTTAACAATACAAAAAAATAACAATAGACAGATCGTGACAAGGACTTCTTTAACACACTTTGAAATGTATTGGATGTACTGTAGTTTGATATTGATGCAAGAGGAGTACAATCAGCTACCGTTCTGAAGTATTCAACATTTCCTTTTTTCAATGCTATTTTCACCACTATAATAAGAGCCGTTAAGGTTTCTCCACGTTGGAAGACTTCACTTATCACGTGTCACTCTGATCATGTTTGCACACAATAAGTAGCCTGCACTTTCACCAACAGTTTATGAAACGTTGTCAGGTTGCACATTGTTTCAGGGGGATGGATATTCTCCTCCACGGACACACAAGGTCGAGACTCGTCTTACCGGCCCACGGCTGCATTGCTCTTCTGTTGTCAGTTTTTTGGCAAACATCAAACAACAACGGCAATTTTCAGAGGTCAAATTCACAGAAACACACGAGGCAAACATTTCTTTGTGTCTGAGCAAACATTTAGAGGAGCTCTGAATCATAAAACAAGTTTGATTGACATATTTGGCAACAGAACATACTCATATTAATGAAGATTATGTGTTATAATTTAAACTGATTTACATCATATTGCTCTAACCAGAGAATCTTCTATACATGGATATCCTCTCCTGTGGCTCTATCACTGTGGTCTCTATTTTCTCCCTGTTTTTTCCTCTAAAACTCCAGAATAAGGAAGTAAATGGACCTTAAATTGAAATAATTGAAGGTCCTCAAAACTAAATGGATTCCTCCAAACTAAATGGATTCCTCCAAACTAAATGGATTCCTCCAAACTAAATGGATTAGAAGTAGGTGGTTTAACCTCGAGAACAAAATACAGAAACGCTTCTGAGGTGACATGAGTTCATTGGAATAAAAGTGCTACATTGTTAAAAGATACAGTTAGAAAAACTCAATCGTATAATATTATGAAAACTTCGCAACCCTGCCAGATTGTTAATTATTAATAAAAGTTGTCAGCGCTGCAAAATGCAAAACTATGCGCATCAAAAATGTATTCAATAGTTATTGATCCCAGGTATTAATCTCTGTTTTGAGCCCTGAAGACAAGTGGAGTCTTCAAGTGTCAAGGAAAAAGAGTCTAATTCAACATTTCCTTCAACTTTTGCTTTGTGTTTGTACGCAATTACATGTACATGTTCACTTTATTTCTGTGACAGCTTTCTGTGTGAGATGTGCTGTGCTTTTTTTATTTTTTTTATTTTTATTTATCCTTTATTTATCCAGGAATGTCCCATTGAGATACAAGATCTCTTCTTCCAGGGAGTCCTGGACTCCAGTTTTCCTCTTTTGTTCCGAAGTGTATACATTGTTTTGAAGACAGAAAACGTTTGCATGTGGCTGTTGTGCATTATGAGTTATACTCAATCTGGCAACATGTGGAAGCCGGTGTCAGAAATGTCTCCAAGTGCTTCCTTCCCACTTCAATCACAAAGGACTCATTGTTGACAATATCATAATTTCTCTTTCACTAACCTTGAGCAGAAGGGTTAAGTATTTTCTTCTTTTACTAACTATGTTGCCTAGCTATAGCTACTACACGCTAAAAGCTTGCGCACATGACATATGTTCACTTACAATGAGAAGGACAGCTTTATCACTCAAAATGTTTATTCTTTTTGAAACAGTCTCTCCTTGACCTGCTGATCACACCAGCTTTTAAGTATAGCCTACTAATTCAATCCATTTCTAGCTCGCTTTTTTTTGTTTAGGGACAGGAATATATATATCTATATATTTGATGATAACTACATGAATGATAATGTAGTTATTTGCCATTATTACATGCTCCCACTCCTCTTTTTGCAAAGGTGTTCTAGATCTGCGCTAATCTCCCGTATTCAAAGAAGTTTGGAAAAGGAGCCACTTATCTTTTGTCCTGACTAAGCAGTTTTCAGTCGACCTTAGTATAGATGAGAGCAACCCATCTGTTCCTCTACGTCTAGGCCACGCCCCTTTTTGGGTGAAAACCTTCATTTTCACTGGACTCGGACTCGAAGAGTGGTGACTCGAGGGTGACTTGGTCTCGTGAATTGGTGACTTGACTACAACACTGATAGAGCCCAATTACGATGGTCAGTCAGGCAAATAATTACATTGGAGATCGATGATTGGCGCTCACTCAAAATCAATCGGGGATCGATGTCCTTTCAGTCGGTCACAGTGGGCAAGTGGCTGACACTGGAACTGGGAAGTCTTTGGCTTGTCAGTGTTTCATAATTCAATGTATCAGTCATTTAACATTACAATAGTTTACTTTATATAGTTTGACAATTTATGTTAACCTTATTAACATCATACTATAGCCGTGATGGAGTGTTTCGCACAGACGTTCATGTCCTTTATTCTAAGTAAAAGTAAAGAAAATCATGACTTTGGCTTCTCTTAGCTGTTCGATCTGCAAAAAACGATATAGCAGCTTTAAGGCATGATAAAACAATTGTTTTGTTAGCATACCGATGCTTCTTTTCACTGGAAAGTGGGTGGGCTGTCTTTTTTGCCAGGCAGTGACATCTGTAGTTTATTTTTAATCTTTGTTTTGACCTTGTTGACTTTTTTGTTTCCTTTTTAAGATGAGAATCTATCAGTCTAGTTTTCTACCTCCATCTTTTTGATTTTTTTAGTTCTCCAAAATCTTGTAGTCTGATTTAATTGTGATTAGATTGAAAATAAAAACGTTGTTTGGCATCCTAATTACATGTGGTAGATTATTACAAGCTAAGCCACTAAGGTGTTTTTTTTCATGCCCTATGATATGATGTAAGTGTTTAACATGTAAAGTTCCCCTATTATACAGTTTTTCATCAATATATTACAGGTCTCCGATACAAAACATGTCTCTGAAGTGTTTGGCTCCAAACTCCAAACAGATCATTGTAGCATTACCCATAAACCCCTCTGTTTCAGCCCTGTTTCAAAAGTGTTGATTCTATAGAGGCTTCTCAATACTCAAATTTCCCCTCCTCGACTCCTCGACTCCTCGGTCCTCCGGTAGTGACCCGGAAATGAATTTCAGCGCGCCATTTTGAAGGACGTCTCATTTCTCTAAATGCACACCGAGGACCGAGGATCGAGCATCGAGGAGGCTCTCTGGAGGAGCTATAACCGAGGATACACTGATGGTTCCTCCACGGCTCCTCCGCGGATGCATTTCCGGGAACGGTGGAGGCGTGACGCACGGCCGGACTTATCTCAGCCAATGACAGCTCTGCATGCATCCCCTGGATATTATTTGAGAACCTGCTCTCATCGCAACGCGATGTTTACAGTGAGAACAGCTGTGAGGTCCTGCAGAAAGCAGAGCAGTGTGTAAAATATATATCACTCAGTACAACAGGCCTACTCTCTTTATTTGCTTTAGTTTAGTAGATATCTACAAAGAGTCCATATTTTTCTAAAACCATTTAGTGCTTCACATAATAAAATACACAACGGCTGTAGCCTGATTATGCTTTAGCAGCTGTAGGTGTGTGTGGTACAGTATGTAGGTGTGTGTTGTACAGTGTGTAGGTGTGTGTTGTACAGTGTGTAGGTGTGTGTTGTACAGTGTGTAGGTGCGTGTGTTGTACAGTGTGTTGTACAGTGTGTAGGTGTGTGTGTTGTACAGTGTGTAGGTGTGTGTTGTACAGTGCGCAGATGCCGCGGACAGACGGGTCTCAGTTGGTTTGATGTCCTTACTTTTAATACTTGCAAATACAACTTTTGGCCCGTAATTTCAATTCCCCATTTCAGCGACCAGAGAGAGGGGGGGGGGGGGTATATCCAGTCTCTGACTGTGTTACGTTATTATGAGAGTGCTCTCATACTTTAAATTGTATATATTTATATAAATATATTTGTGTGTGTCCCCGCATCTGTAGCCTGTTATTGTCTCATTATACCGCACTCTCAATGAATTCAAATAAAATATGTGGGGGAACAATGTTCAGCTGATCTAACAGAGATTATAAAATATGACAAAACACTCGACAGCTGATGCAGCTGTTGCCACGTCATAATGAACGGACGTCGCTTTAATATGACCGCTCAGAGGAGAGGAGTTCTCATTTCTTTAAACGTCTGCTGCTTCCCCTCCTCTCTCCTCGGTCCTCCGCTCGCATCTCCTGTGGGCGGGTCTAAGTCTCGAGGAGGGGAGTCGAGGAGGGGAGTCGAGGAGGGGAAATTTGAGTATTGAGAAGCCTCTTATGTCTGTTACTTTAGATGAAAATAAGGAGCCCCTCCCCACGCCCCTCTGAGAGATAAAAAGAACACAACGGTGCTCTAGGAGGAGATTCAGGTGATAAGGGGGGGGGGGGGTACCTTGGTTGGTGATTGGCTAATGGTTACACAAGCCAAACAATCGTTATGACATCATAAAGTGGCCACAATCTGATCAGCTCATTTCCAGACAGGTTTTTATATAAATTGATCAGGACAAAGAGAGCGAAACTGTCAGAATCTCTTTACACAGAGGGGACATGTTTATGTATGAAATACATGAAAAAGTGGATTTTGCATAATAGGTGACCTTTAAAGCCCCTGTCACACTGTCCCGAAATGTACACCCGATGGACACACGAATATGGAATTGTGAATTTCGCACGAAGATGGCCCCGAACCACACACAAAGGCAACATTTACATTACATTTAAGACATACAACTGCAATGAAAGTACCAAAAACAATTATGTTACAGTACTATGATACTGTTCTGATATCTTCAGACTTTGTTCTTTACTTTATCCATCTTTATATGTAGAAAATATTACGTTTTCTCCGTAATGTTGTTTCCATAGCAACAACAACTTCCTGTCAACTCTCCTTCAAAATAATATATTATATCCTTTTTAGTTTCACAGAACACAAATTGGGTTATTTAAATAATATGTTTGCATGATTTTGTTGTGCAATAAAACAACCAGATGGACACACGATAAAGGAAATGTTCAAATTCGGCTGTGATCGTAGCAACATCGGGCCGTTCGTGAGGGCATCTTAAGCCATCGTATGATCGCCGGTGGAGTTTCTCAGGCTCCGGCAGCAACTTCGTGAGCGGTGGCAAAATCTTTGGCATGCCAACAAATTGCCGAAGGACCTTGCGAAGGTTCATTTTCGTGTTGAATTTGTGTGTCAATGTTGCCCTTCGTAAGGCCATCGTGAGGGCATCTTGTTATCATCGGTGCCATCGGGCATTCGCCCCGATCAGAGTGAGGGCGAATGCACCGATGATAACACGAAGATGACACGATTTGACAAGATGCCCTCATGAGTGCCTTACGAAGTTGCCGCTCACGAAGTTGCTGCCGGAGCCTGAGAAACTCCACCGGCGGTCATATGATGGCTTAGATGCCCTCACGAATGGCCCGATGTTGCTCCGATCACAGCCGAATTTGAACATTTCCTTTATCGTGTGTCCATCGGGTGTCAATTTCGGGACAGTGTGACAGGGGCTTAACGGCGCGTCCACACAGCGGCGTGCGTTGACGCTTGCCGGCGGGCGTGTCTGACACTCGACCAATCACATGAATCTCCCGCCCCTGACACACAAGCAGCGGTTTGATTGGCTAGAGCTTGTACTGGCATATGATTAGATTGGCTGACGCTTCTGCCAATAGGCGTCAAAAGTTGAACATTGCTCAACTTTTGAAGCGAGCAAAGCCAGCAACGCTCCGCGTCGCTTCCCACGATGCAGTTTGGCTAAAAGTGACGTCACCACATTCAAAGTGAATGGGCAGAAGCATTGGAAGCTTCAACGCACGCCGCTGTGTGGACGGGCCGTAAGACCACATTTGTTATTTTTTCACAACTTAAGGCAGACATTCCATCAGCTTTGTGCAACATACTAACTCATCCAGCCACTCCCCCTCCACATTCCCCTGATCAGTCCGGCAGTATAAACACCTCTCCTCTCTGTCTCTGCCAGATTGTCTGTTTTGCATTCACCTTGCTCTTCCCTCTGCCTGCCTGATTCACGGTCTCGTCTCTTGTTGGATGAGTTTGTCTGAGCTGTCCACCTGAGTTTGACCCTTGCCTGCTTTTTGATTAAACTAAATTTAAAATGTTATAATTTCTGGGGTTCAGCGATTTAACATTCATGTTTCTGTATTGCAGAGAGTAGCCGGGTGGCCCTCTGACCATTGTTTTAATTAGCAATCAAAACAAATGGATTCACAATGGGATTTCTTTGTTCTTAAAATGTTAAAAAGGGCCTGAATGCATACAAATACATTACATTTGGCTTTAATGGCATGTTAATCACACAAACATTCGAGTGCTTGCATGATGGAAGAGGTTGCAGCTTCGTTTAGTGGTTTACTCAAATGTAGCAAAAGCATTTACATCTAAAATGAAGTTACACCTCTTAAATGCAGTACAATTACCAAAAAGACCTAGTTATTCCTTTTGCCAAGTACATTTAGTGAAGGAGTTAAGGTTAATAAGTCACTTTAATTGAAAACAAAATATGAATTATGGCCATTTAATTCATGTTTTCATTTTATCTGACACATTGGCAATATTTGTTAAAAAACTGGCCTGTGGCATCCTGTCATCCTGCCTTCCAGTCAAGCCACATCTCAAAACAGTCATGCGAGTAACACAACCTTCTGATATGTGCGTTAATTACAATATTCATCTTTGCAAAGACGTGCTGTGCAGACTATGAAAGGACTCCATCTGTGTATCTAGAGGTTGTGGAGCATAATTATTCATGCCAATCATGCTAAATTGGGCAGAAAATATACAGTACCAGACACAAGTTGTGTTGAGTGAACCTCTATCAGTCTGATGTAATGAAATGACAGAAGTGAAGTAATGACTCCATGTTGGAAACAGCCTCACAGCTGGTACTCATTTGAAATCACCAGAGATTGATTCACATGTCTACCATTCACCAACTGTTGAATTTATCCCTGCTTTGTCCCTGAGACACACACACACACACACACACACACACACACACACACACACACACACACACACACACACACACACACACACACACACACACACACACACACACACACACACACACACACACACACACACACACACACACACACACACACACACACACACACACACACACACACACACACACACGTGTCTAAGGTCCTGACACACCAACCCGATTTTGGGAGTCAGAGGCCGTCAGAGGCTGTCGGGCATTCGCGGCGCCGTAGTCAGGTTGGTGTGTCCCGCACCGTCGACCGTGACACGCCTTATTTGGACTGCCAGACCCGATGCATGGCCGATTCAACATGTTGAAACGGCCATGCATCGGGTCTGGCAGTCGGACCAAATAATCACTCTGATTGGCTGTTCAGCTAGCAAATCAGTGCATGAGAAGCGAAGCGGAAGTGAGGGACGTAAACAAACGATTTAAGAAGGCACACACAGACTGCTATTCATTTTCATCTCATCATGGCGATCTGGAATGATGCAAACGAAGACCTGCTCATCACCTTGATCCAGGAGAGGCCAGCTCTGTATGATATTACGGAGAAAAGATACTCTTCTTCTTCTCTGTCTTCCGGTTGTTGCCTCTTTTGAATGACGAATACACACTACCGCCGCCTGCTGGTAAGGAGAGTTATTGCCATTCATGCACTGAAGTCGGTGCGGTGTGTTCCCGTGCGACACATGGCCAAAACGCAGGAGAACACGGCCAGGCAACAGCCGACTTCAGCGTCGGCTAGTCCTCTGGTGACTGCTTGGTGTGTCAGGGCCAGAGAAATGCAATGAAGTGTGTAGAATCACCTCCACTCCTTATTCATTAGATGCGCTACTTTCTGTTTTGACTTCAGGGCCACCTACACAAGCACATAACCTGTTTTTAGCATTAAGGAAAAGTTGGAGACAGAGTTGACTTTGCAGCATACCTACTCCTGAGTTAATGAGCTGCGGTGTACGAGACACTCTTTTTAAGCACACTTCTTTACTTCCTGCATGACAGCTACTTTACTGAAAGTAATATAATAGAGGGATGAAATCATCAGTATAATGAATGTTATATGCCTGTATTTTAACCAATAGCTATAACACTGCTGATGTTTGTGTGCTGGGTCATTGAAAGGTTTCTGACTCACACAGGCAAGCATTATTTTGGAGATTGCTGCTGTTTCACAATTATTTTTGGTTTCTCATTGTACGTTTAATGACAGATACTGAGTCAGCAGGATTGTAAGTGAGGCAGACTTTGGAAACTAATACAAATACATTAAAACAGCTAATTCAGGCCAATTTAAGATTCTACAACATTAAATATTTCCGATGCGCGGGCGTAGAAACCGCAGTACCATAGATCAGCTTTTCAGGAAGAACCCTTTATATTCAGATGCAGGCGAACTGAGTCTATAGCCAAGTGACAGGGTAGGACTTCAGTACTTTTCAACAGTCTGCCCGCAGACATCCGCTGATGAGATGCTTCCTGTGGAGCCTCCACTCTCAGGGTATGCAGAGCACCGCGAGGCCACCATGAGCCAGAACGACAACTCCCACATCGGCTGCCTTTGGGCTCGACCATCGAGCTGTCGATCCAAATCCAGTTCACTACTTCTTCCACTGTTGTTATTTTTATCCAGCTCAGAGAAAAAAACAGACTAACAGACAAAGGCAAGACATGAATAACAGAATGTTCTAGCAGTTCTGCGTTGTCCATCTCCCCAAGAAGAAAGTATCACCAGTAAAGTTAACCATTAAATCCATTAATTGCAAGCCCAGCCTCATAACAACGTACTCTCACACCTTCAATATACCATTAGTATAACTGGCACCACCCTCTCAGTTCACTTCATCCCTGACCGAGATCTCCATAAATAACTGATCATCGCCCACTAACCCAGTCTCTCATGGCATCCCCCAGGGTTCAGAACTCGGTCCCCTCCTCTTCGTACATCAGTCCCCTCGGATAAATCCCACCCCAACATGGCATCCATGTGGTCCGCCATGCCGATGATACTTATCTTTTCCTCTCCGCCAAGACCACAACCCTCACCACCTGTCACCACATTTACTGATATTAAATAATGGAAGCATCGAAACCTCCTTCAAATAAACTGCAACAGATTAGAAATATTCATCATCGGTCCAAATTCCCTAACCTGTTCTGCCCAGTCCTTCTTTGTCACCATTGGCGGCTTAAACATGACGCACTGCACCCAGATACGCAACCCTGGTATCATCAACCACATGCCAACCATATCACCAAACTACATCGTCAAAACTGTCATGTTTTATCTCCACCAAACTTGTGCTGCTTGCTAGCGCTATCTTGGAAAGATGGAAAATAGTAGTAAAGTATTGGTCAATGGCCTTTAATTTAAGAATATATAATCATTAAAATAAAACACATAATAGTAGGGCTAAAGAAGAACTATTTAAACATGTGTTTTTTTTTGATTAATTTACTTGAACATACAGACCTAAAAAAAACACTTGATTATGGGAATACGCTTGGAAAATAATTTCTTTGTTTTATTTTTCCTTTTAATTAATTTTAATGTAATTTGTGTTTCTATTGCCTTGTATGTATGCATATTGACAAAGTATTGTCTATTTAATCTAATAAATAAATAATTAGTGTAGGCCCGGAATAAAGGGAAAAATCAGAGATCATAAAGTACCTTAAAGGTTTTTCACACAGCATCAGGCTATATGATGCATTCGTCAATACATGTTGGTATTAATTTGCAGGTGCATGTGCACTGCTGAATAGTCCTATTAAAACTCATGATATTACATAACACATCTGCTGATCATATTTTTACAGAAAAAAAAAGTGAATGGCTTTAATGGTTCTGACTCTCTAACCTGCTTTCTCTAACACCCACTTTTACATCAACCGCTAATAAACTCCATCACTATAATGATAGTAATTACAAGTACATAGTGGACGGCCATTTTAATTAACATACTCTACGGCAAATACTAATGGATCCAATTTGTGTGTGTGTGTGTGTGTGTGTGTGGGTGTGTGTGTGCGCACGTGCGTGCGAGCGTGCGTGCGTGCGAGCGTGCGTGCGGTGGTGTGTGTGTGTGTGAGTGTTTGAGTGTGTGGGTGGGTATGTGTGCGCACCCTGCCCCTGTCACAAGCCTGCATGTCTCCTCTTGCTGGCCGAGGGGGAAAAAATTCCAATTAACCAACAGCATGTTGGAAGTGGAAGTGAGAGATTGAGAAACTCAGACAAAAGCATGAGCACAGAAGTGACTGGAATAACAATATGCACACTTCAGTAACAACTACTGTTGTTTATCTGGGATGAAGTAGAAGATAACCTAACCTTAACTCACAATGGCTTTGTTTACATGTGCATACAAATGTGGAAACCAAACCCTTTCTCAGGAAGATTTTTCTATCAACCAAATGGAAATGACTGTAGTCGTGTATTGAAAAGTAGTGAAACTTGAATGAAGCCTGGCAGTGATGGCGTGTTTTTTTAGCGAATTATTTTGGAATTTTGGAATATTACAGACAATAAAATCTGCATCATCCCTGCTGATCTAAAGGCGGCTAATATTCAGCTAGATGATGTTTAGTAGTCTCATTTAGCAACTGCCAATTTTATGATAGATGTGTCACAAGGGTTTCCTCCACAAAAAGAAAGTGGATTTTTACCATTAGATTTTACAATTTTGCAGAAAAGATATCTCTGGCAAATACACATTTATAATGCTTGCTCGTTTTGTGAAGCAGGACAGTCTCCACATATTAGCACCACTTTTAATGTTTAAAACGTATATGGAATTGTCAGAAGTAAAAAGTGACTGTTTGTTATAAACAAACTACATAATGGTAGCAATGTTTAGTAGCCTCATTTAGACACTTGTTAGTAACAGCCTTTTTTATGACATAGACGTTTCGGACATTCACCAGTGAGGAATTTACTGATTCGTTAATGTCGTAGACGTAGAATATAACATGAAGGAATCAAACAAACAAAAAAAACACATCAAAAATAGAATGTGTGTTACTGCTGTTATAAATAGTTTTGCTGCACGATATTCACAGGCGAGAATTTAGATGTTCTTTTGTATCGTTTATTTGTAAGCCCTCGAATGAATAAAGACATAGATATTTCCATTGATGACAGGAGACACCCAGTCCGCATAATTTAAAACCCTTTCAAACCCTTTCGACTCAGACCTTTTGTCTTGTAGGAGAAACACTGGTGTTGCTAACACATTAGTCATTGGTCCATTTTATGCAAGTGTCCCAGTAACCCATGACAGTGTGACAGTGAGCCAGCATGCAAATGATCAGTCCTGTGAAACTGAGGCTACCCTAATGGATTTCAGCCATCATTAATCTGTTTTTTTTTGCACCTGCACTTTTCCTACTATTACATGTCAAAATGTCTGCTGTGAAAAGGTCCCATTGTTTGCATCCGACAGTTGGGGTGGTTCAGGTCAGGCAGAAATCAGTGACAGCATAATGCAAATACTGACAGGGAGCTGGGGTCTGTCTTGAATACATGATATTACTACTTGAAAAGCCTTTGATTGACATTTTTAAGTTCTGTAATAGCAATGTAATCAATTCCGGATCCAGTTTAGTATTAATTCGTTTTTTCAGAATATTTTCATTTAGTTGTGTGTCTTTTTGCTTCTATTTTTAACCAATGCTTTCCCAAAGTTCTACTTACTAGTTGAGAATGGTGCCCATGAGTGTCCACTTAAATGGCCAGGTAAATACCCAGAGCTATACAAAATGAGGGCAAGAAATGTATAAATAAGAACTCTTGAATGTGCATACTTTCTTACTTGACCTGAGAAGCAAGAAACCATTACTATATGTGAGTCATAATACAATACAATACATATAACCACCATCAGATCAGAAACACTAGCTCGAACAGAACTTTACTGAATAATGAAGTGAAATTGTTTCATAATGTGTGTTCCATTTCTTTAACGCTTTCTCCACTTTTAAAATAACCAAGCAACCATTTATCGAAGATGTATTCAATGGACAACCAATCATCCAAAGGGAACTAGAACATATACCTCCTACAGCCCAAAAGTATCTTGTAAGATTAGAATCTGTGGTTGGTTAATTAAGTATTTTAATTTTACATATTTCCCTCTGATTTCCATGCACAACAGGAAGCTCATTCCCAGCTCCATGCTGGAGATCTGTAGGTACATTTGTTTACTATGTTTCTTCCATAATCTGCTTGCAAGAAAGTCGTTTTGTTTTCACAGCAAGACTGCTTGCTTGAGATAAGAAAATAATGAGTCTGTGATCAACATTAGATTAAAGGAGAAATCTGTCTGTCATGTGATCCAAACAAACAGGGGGCAAAATGTCACCTCTAGTATTAAGTTCACACAATCTACATTTACAGACAGCAGTTAAACACAATAAACAAGTAAGCCAATCACTCACTAACAGCAGGGCGAGAATACGGTTGGGTTCACAAGTGTTCATCTCGGCACAGTCTGCCGGAGAGAACTAAACTATAGCACAAGTTGTTCGTTCTTGTTGCTGCCTTTTTGGATTCAATCCAATAAACAAACTATCAACACATACACACATCCTGTAAAAAGTGGTGAAAGAATGAGTACCTGGAAATTAGTTAGCATTTTACCACTTCTGGTTCTCTTGTCTTGAAGTTGACTGCTTTTTGGTTAGATGCCTGAAATAAGGTCTGTCGTTAAAGGCCCTGTCACACTGTCCCGAAATTGACACCCGATGGACACACGATAAAGGAAATGTTCAAATTCGGCTGTGATCGTAGCAACATCGGGCCGTTCGTGAGGGCATCTAAGCCATCGTATGACCGCCGGTGGAGTTTCTCAGGCTCCGGCAGCAACTTCGTGAGCGGCAACTTCGTAAGGCACTCGTGAGGGCATCTTGTCAAATCGTGTCATCTTCGTGTTATCATCGGTGCATTCACCCTCACTCTGATCGGGGCGAATGCCCGATGGCACCGAGGATAACAAGATGCCCTCACGATGGCCTTACGAAGGGCAAAATTGACACACGAATTCAACACGAAAATGAACCTTCGCAAGGTCCTTCGGCAATTGTTTGGCATGCCAAAGATTTTGCCTCCGCTCACGAAGTTGCTGCCGGAGCCCGAGAAACTCCGCCAGCGGTCATACGATGGCTTAAGATGCCCTCACGAATGGCCCGATGTTGCTACGATCACAGCCGAATTTGAACATTTCCTTTATCGTGTGTCCATCTGGTTGTTTTATTGCACAACAAAATCATGTAAATATATTATGTAAATAACCCAATTTGTGTTCTGTGAAACTAAAAAGGATATAATATATTATTTTGAAGGACAGTTGACAGGAAATTGTTGTTGTTATGGAAACAACATTACGGAGAAAACGTAATATTTTCTACATATAAAGACGGATAAAGTAAAGAACAAAGTCTGAAGATATCAGTACAGTATCATAGTACTGTAACATAATTGTTTTTGGTACTTTCATTGCAGTTGTATGTCTTAAATGTAAAGTAAATGTTGCCTTTGTGTGTGGTTCGGGGCCATCTTCGTGCGAAATTCACAATTCCATATTCGTGTGTCCATCGGGTGTCAATTTCGGGACAGTGTGACAGGGCCTTAACAAAAGCTTAGGAGATTTTCATGTTTTGTTCTACGACATAGAATATGTCAGTAAATAACCCACTGGTGTCTATAGTATATATGTGTCATTAAAACAGTGGTTGCTAACAAGTGACTAAGTGAGACTACTAACAGGGATGTAGTACGTTAGCCCAGTGGCGGTTCTAGACCAATTTGACTGGGGGGGCCACTGGGGGGCCAGTTATTTTCTGAGGGTGGCACAATAAATGCAGGACGAAAAAGAGAACTAGACAGTATGAAGTAATTGCGCATAAGAAAACAATGCAATACAGTTATTGGTATTTGTTTCAGTACACTTATTTATTTCAGATAGATCTTATAGTTATTACTGTTAGCTTCAGCTTAAGTTATAGTGCAATGTTTGCACTAACACCATATTTATATAAAAATAAAGGCAATGAACAATTACATCTCTACTTTACATAAGGGTGTCTGCACAATCTCACATTACAGCAACAAAATCCTGCGGTTTTTGGCAAACCGAGTACCAGAAAATATACATTTAAAAAAAAAGAAAAAAAACGTTTCATTGTCAGGGGGGTCAGAGGTCAGTGTTAGGGGGCACTGGCCCCCCTTCCCCCCTTAGAACCGCCCCTGCGTTAGCCTATACTGTAGTTAGCTTTTTCTTCTGACGATTGCATTTATATTTCAAAAATCATATAAGAAGGGTTATTATGTGGAAGTTATTCTGCTGAACAAAACTTTTAAGTATCATACAACATATCCAATGGAAAAATCCCATGTTTTTATTGTTGAGGGAGCCTTTGTGATGCTAACTTCTGGGCCGGCCTAAAAACATCATCACTTCTTCGGTTGCTAGACTGGCGTTGGATTGGCTCTACAGTGACTCACTATCGCCTCAAGAGGAACAAGTGATATTACAGGACTGCGGCTAGTCGATTAGCATGCTAATTTCAGTAAAAATCTCTTCAGCAAATGACAAGTACTTGTGCTTTTATGACTTAAGTTATTTAGCTGTTGTCTTTGTGATAAAGAAACTGTTGGTTTTTTTAGGACCTGAACAGAGCAGAGGTGAAGACAGAATTAAATATATTTTGACATTGGTATTGATTTTCTCATCTCACTCTTGGCATGAAATAACCCTGTGTCAAACTAATCCTTTGATCCAAAACATGATGTAAGGACAATCTTAACCAGTGTCTGTTTATCTCTTGTTTAATTCACTAACTCAAGTTGCGTCCTTAGGTTGCGTTTCTCGTCCTTCAAGACCTTTACTGTCCAACACAATCTCCCCCAGGAAGCTTTGATCTTTGAATTTAGATTAAATTAAATTGTTGGGGAAAATCTGCCTAACTTTCTTATTGAGGCGAATGAGAAACTCCCTAAAATTCCTCTCTTGTGGAGCTGAAACAAAATGAATCACGCCCTCGCGCTGTCTAATTCCCAAACTTGACTTCTTATTCTTAGCAACAGGGCAGTAGGTCCAGCTAGATAATTCCTGCACTCGCAGGGGAAGATTAACAACCCCACAGAGGGCTTGGCTGCAGCTTGTCAATCATGAAACTCACTGCTCCTTTTCACTGCTTTGTTCTTTGAGCTGTAGCAAAGGGCACCTCCTCATGTCCATCACTTGCAACTCCTTGAGAATATCCTTCCGAAGTGCTCCAAGCGAATGAAAAAAAACCACTGCCGCAATTGTATGATGAAACAAAGGAGATAGTTGTCATTCATCTCATGATCTTATTTCTTCACAAGTATTGAAGCAATGCTATTGTATGGGAAGGCAGGGCTGGAGATAAGGAAATGACTTCGAAATTACATTTGCTATACAACCATTTGTACCAGTCACAAGATAACGAAGGAAATTTCATTCACACTTTCGTCTCAGGCGGATTTATCAAGAACCAATTGCAAATGTATCCTGCACGTTTTTATCACGCACATTAATTAGCAGAAGATTCCAAGACAGGCAGCACATGTGTAGGACATTTTGTCAAATATTGCAAAGACATTCACTCTCATCCAAGTGAGTGATTTTCCAAGTTAACACACTGGAAGATCGTGATGAAAGCTCGAACAAAGGAGATGAAGTCTTCACTTGAGCCCCGAATTCCTTGAAGATACCAGCTGACATATTTTTGAGTTATCTTCCTCAAAGTGCTTCTCGAGATGTGACACAATGCTCCGAGTGAAGCAGCTCAGGGACAGGCAGCACAGGAGGCTGGAGGACACTCAATTACAGTCTGAAAATGGCACACAGGGTGGTGTTTTTTCCACAGAGCAGAGGACTGGCTGCATTTATCCCGTTCCTGTTGCTATGTACTGTACATCCTGTTCCTTTCCTACCACCACATGTGTACCGTTACACAGCAAGTCAAGAATATTGATGAATACCACGTCAATTGTTATTACCCCAAAAAGTATGGGAATACGTTATCGCTTTGTACGAGCCAAATTGAAGGTGTTTTTATGTAATGTGTTATCTTTCACTCATATGGGCGTTCACTGGAGCTTGGGTATTATGGTGGTTTAACATGGAATAATTCACCTGCTCACAGCTCACTTCACTACTACTAGGTATTGGATTGTATTTTGTTCCTGTGTTTAAAATAGTTGATGAAACAAACCCATTGTTAGCAAGTCAAAGTGTGTACTTCCTGTATAGCCCCTCGCAGCTTTTTTGTTGTACTCCCGACAGTCTCAAGACCCTTAGTTGTGTGTATTCAGGAATCTGCAGGAGATGCCTACATGTAAACTAGAAAATATGTTGTTTTTGAAACTTTTGTATAGTTTGACATGGAGATATTAATAGTCAGAATATACAGAAACACAGCTCTGGTTTTTAATGAAACACTGATGTTATTGTTGATCTTGAAGGAGGCATGAGAAACATCATATAAAATGAAGAAAGATAATAATAATAATAATAATAATGGACCTTTTTCCTGCTTTTATTCAGAAGAAGCAACAAAGAATGCAAGGCTGTGCGTCTTTGGCTCTACTTCTCTAATAAATTCATATCTGATTATGGCTCTTATCTGATAGTTAACTCATGTTCTTGTGTCTTGCCTTGTTTTTAGATATCATTAATAATCCGACACAGCTCTTCAGGCACATATATTCTAAAGGGAAATATTGTTGACACTTTTTGGAAATAGACAGTATGGAAATAGCAGATCAGATCAATGTTGCACACATCATTCATGCAGTGTAATGCCGGTGGAAGCAAGTACTTGAGGCGCTTTCGCTCGAATATCACACTTGAACCGCAGCAACACATAAAGCACCAGAGGTGACAGATTATCAATAACCCTATTATATGACCTGTCAGAGGATTTGACAGAGAACTGTGCCACCATGTCACATCACATTGTCCTAAAATCACTTTTTCCCTTAGTTCTACTACTGTTAGCAATCCAATCTGATGTTGTGACATTCTAACACTAGGAAGCACGTGTGAAGATTTAAAATGAACTGAGCCTTATGTGACAGCAAGGTGAAGTGGGAATACCCTAATCAGGAGCAAGCGCCTTCACTACCTGTCAAAAACTGAACCCTTAAGACATGTTAAGTTGGAAGTGTTGCTTGGGCAGGAAGGAGACATGTTCTGCAAACAATATGGAGGATTTCACATCAGGGTCCCCACAGCTGATGTGCCATGCAGTCCACTTGGTTTGATGAGTGTGAACTCTGCTGCTGGTCTCCTCTCAAATCTGTTTAAGTGCACAGCATGCTCCGGTATATCTTCCTCTGAACTGCACAGTCATTGGTGAACAAGTAGGAAGGCAGTTGAGAGATTCGTTCTTGACATTATCTCAAAAAAACTTCCAGAAAACAATGCTTGTCATAATGTGAAACTTGACTCCATTGTTTGGGATTGGTATATTGCTGTTGGCTGTAAATAAATGCTACGCAGATGATGACGCAAGTGTGTTTGTGGAAGAGAACAACATCACTCATGTGAAAGCTGAGCGGCAGGGGAATGGAGACGTGGAGAGAAATCATACTCTTGTACGGCACGGATCAATTCTAACTAATTGAAAAACACAGTTACAGCCAACGCTTTGATTAAAGGGGCCCTATTATGCTTTTTGGGAGTTTCCCTTTCCTGCAGTGTGTTATGTGTATGTCAATGGTCTGCAAAGGCTTAAATCCCTGTGTTCCCTCCAGAGGGAGTTTCTCTCAAACACCCCCCCCCCCCTTTCTGAAACGCCTTAATTTGACTCCTTATTTACTCCTGTAACATAGTGACATCAATATGTAACACTTGCGCTTCCATTGGCTAGCGCTCCAACACATTGTACGTGATAGGGGTAGGGACATGTCTAAGCTGTTGACCAATCACAACAGAGCTGGCCAGCTAACCAATCAGAGCAGACTGGGCTCTGGTTTCAGACAGAGGGTGAAAAGAGGCAGTATGAGAAAAATAAAGATCTTTTTGAACATTAAAGCATTGAAACAGTAGAGACACTAAATACCAACATGAACCTGCACATTTGCATAATATCTCCTCTTTGAAATCAACTCACCAGTACAGGAGATAATTGAAAGTGTTACAAACCTCAGTTTCTATAATAAAAAGTCACAGGTAGAAAAGCCTGTAAATATAAACATTTCAAGGGAAAAACTAGAAAGAACCAGCTTCATGTCTGTTCATCCAAACCCTGATATAGCTCCGTGTTCTGTGCCATAAACCCCATTGTTGCCCCAGAGCTATTAACAACACTCTAATAAGTCCCATTGTTGCACAGAGTGACATGTTCTTACCATGAACCGCACATACATCCTGCTGCTCACTAGTGCAGCAAATATGGATTTTTGTTTCACAGCTGAAACATACACTCTTCCTTCCTGCTTGAGATATTTTCTCTTTTCCTCTTGGTTAGACATCTTTAGTATCGGAAAGAATATAACAAATGAGTGCCACTCAACGTGAAAGGAATTTGGAGTCATTCAAAGAAGACTAATGACTTTTGTTAGGAACCTTTCATGGATTTTCTTGAAAATAAACAAAATATTGAAAAAACACCAACCAGTTACTTATACCTCCCAAGCAAGATTTATGTAAGGAACAACCATTCACAAAATTGAAGGGGCCTTTGATGCTTTTTGAGGTGTTCCATTTAGTTTTTTTCTCCATAGGACTCCTTTGTTTACTTCAGTAACATGGTGACATCACTATGTAACATTCACACTTCTTTTGGCTATAGCGCTCCAACACATTGCACGTGATAGGCTAAGGGGTGGGACATCTCTAAGAGGTTGACCAATCACAACAGAGCCGGCCAGCTAACCAATCAGAGCAGACTGGGCTCTGGTTTCAGACAGAGGGTGAAAAGAGGTGCTGCAGCACAGGCAGTACGATAAAGAGCTTTTTGAACATTAAAGCATGTAAACATGTCACAGTGGAGACACTAAATACAGTAATGAAAAAAATGACTGATTTTAAATGCCATTTTCTTAATGTCTTTCGTTTTTTGTAAAGCACTTTGAATTGCCTTGTGTTGAAAGGTGCTATATCAATAAACTTGCCTTGCCTTGCCCTTGCCCTTGCCTTGCCCTTGCCTTGCCTAATGAACCTGAAAATGAGCACAATAGGGCCCCTTTAATATTTAGTTATGCTTTACCAGAAAAAGAGCGTTCAGTTATAATTAATTTCCTGTTTACACTGGGTCAATTTTGGATGAAGTCAACAACTGTGGTACATTGTTTTATTACCAATTGAAACAAAGCATATTCACATGTTGCTCCTCTGTCTTCTTCTCTAAAGCAACAGCTGCTGAGGTTCAAGGGGGGGATTTGGAGCCATCTGCCAAAAGACACAGTTGGAGTAAAAGCAGTTTCTGTGAACCAAGGAAGAAATTGTTTATACTGGTGGCCATGAAATGTATGCAATAGCAATAATCATCCAGCGGACCCCTTGCATATTTTATCCTTCCTTCTACAATTTTCTATACCCACTCATCCAGAGTTTCTATGAATATTGAGGATATATCAGTAAAAATAAAACATTAGGGTGGGAATATGCAGCGGGGAAATGATTCCAGTCGCGAGCTCCTTTCACCTCGCAGCTCAACACACCTATCTCACAAACAACAGCCAAAGTGAGGAGGGAAAGGTGTTTCACACAATAACTCAAGTAAGCTATCTATATTTCACCATGCAGCGGTGTTACTCAGAGGCACGTGTGCAGAGGCACATACTAACACCGTTCCTCTTCACACTGCACGGATCCAGATAGCAACACTGCCACCTGCTGCCCACAGAATAAAGCCTGGTTTGTTATCATCACCCCGGCTTGCATAAATAAACATACAGCCTGAAAAAGACATGAAGTTATTATCGTAAGCAGTTTTTGTCGAGGTTCTTAATACATTGTAATTAACCTTTATGATTAGTGGAACTTAACCTTTCTTTTCCCTGCTGCTTTGGTTCCAGGCTCAGGGGCTCCCATGATACCGTGCAGCAGCCACAGCTCACTGCAGTTGAGAAATGAACTCCAGCATCAATAATCTCTCCTTCAACTGCATCTCTGAGTTATTGCTAGGCTTCCCGAGGCATTTCCATGGAGCTACATTTTTTTTCTGATGCAACCATAGACTATAAAGGATGCAACACGTTAACCAGTCTGCTGTATAGCGGTAAATTAGTTTTAATCCTGGAAGCTGTGAGTTTTAGATGAAAGTTTAATGTCGGCTTTTAGCGAAGTGCTCTGCAGGGATGTCCAATTCCACAATCCTTAACACATGACAAAGCCCGTGTAGTCACCATTTTGCTCCACAAGTCTGAAACCCATTCATTCTCCTGATACAGACTCAGCCAGCTGATAAATGACAGGATTTTTCCTTTTAAATCTACCAAATTCTATCCTTCATCTATATTTATTCATGTATATTACTGATTGCATGAGAGGGGTACAGTATCTCCTTAATATTATTTAAATGTTGAGGTAATGTATAAATTAGGTACGGTAAGTATAAATGAATACTGGTTGTTTGGCATGATTTATTTAAAGAGATATAACTCAAACATGAGATGTCAGAAGAAACTTGTGATTCATTATTGATGAATGTAATCTGCTGGGGAAGTTTCATGGTGATAACCGTCAAATATTTCTACCTTGTTAACCTGTAGTTTCTTAGAAAATGCATAAAACTATGCATTTATTTGAAGAAAATTCCCACTTAAATGAATATTCTTCAGTTTGATTCCTCACTATATTCTGAATGTTTTACAGAAGGGTGTTCATATTTTATTAATAGTCTGATTTATTGAACATTTTATTCATAAAAATGGCGACAATAGATATATCTGTTTTTGTTATGGCTGTTGGCAGTATTGTTAGGTTTATGGAGTGATACAAAGAGATGATCCCACTACAAAAATATGTTATTCTAACATGTCAACAAAATGAAACCTGGTCTCATTAGCAACTAGCAAATATGTATTAAGATAATGCCACTTTTTCATATTTAAACATACTAGTTTAAAACACTCGCAGTATAACAAACATGTATTCTTGTAAGTAAACCATTAGAGAAGCTTAGGGGTGGTTTGTTGCTACAGTAATCATATATGAACATCTTCACAGGTGAGGGTTTGGCTAACACAGATGATTGTTCTGCTTTTTGCACAGGTTTCCTTTCCACAGAAGCTCATTATCTTGCAATATAATAAAGGTATAGCTAACTTATCGAAGTTACCAGTTCAAAACTTCCTGTAATTCTTCTTTTAAGCCGCCCCGCTTTATTATATTGTCTCTGAATTTCCACTTTCATTGAGTTTCAGTAGAAACATCTGCAGAAAGTTGTGTTAAAGAAAGTTCTACCAAGTGAGTATTGCTTTCCCAGTAAACATTGTGGATTAAAACCTGGAGTGTGGCCTCTTGCTGACAGACATCTCACTCCATTACTGGCTGATGATTGCCTGTCTCACCCGGGCACTCTCCTGAAAATTAAGTTTTCTCTTAGCTCTCAAACTCCCCTGACAGGTTGTGCTGAATTTATTTTCGGTTCAGTCTGTGGGTTTCACTTCACCAATAGTTTTTTTTTTTCCCAGATCGGTCCCCCTTCTGAAATGTGACCTTTTTGCCTCCCTGATAAGACCTCTGTGTCACATTATCCCAGACAGGGTACTGCGCCAGCTTCCCCTTCTCCAGACTGCATGTTTTTCATCCTCCATTAGTTCAGTGTGACTGCACCAGGCTGCTGTGCTGTCAATTATTCACACTTCCTTTGTCTGAGTAGCTTTGGTGCTCTGGCACCAGGAGTGCAAGTAGACAACCTCTTTTCAGCTCCTGGCAGGCCCCCGGCCCCCCTGCCTGCGGACTGTCCACAGCTGATTCCTCCCTCTGTTACACTTTGAGTGACCTGTAAAGTGCTTCTTTTGTTTCTTTCCGTCTTGACCCACAACTTTTTCCGATGCTGTAATCAGTCAGGTTGCATCGGATGCTACATTTAGCTTTTTAAAATGAAGTATTGTTTGTTAACTGACATTAAAACAAATGGGGGGAACTTTATAATAAGCACATTTATGTATTTTTCCTTCTTTAACATGTATCACCTCTTCAGTTCCTAGGGCAGTCTGAGCTTGTTATAAGGGATGTAACTGTCTACCACACCTGAAATATAGCAACTGCTCAGACAGAAATACCTCGACTGCTCTAGGCAACTTCCCATTCAACACAGGGTATTCGGATCTTTCCAGGACCCGTCACACAGAGCTCCCCTTGGGCTCCTTTGGGGCACTTCGGGGTCTGAAGTGATGGAAAGAGAATAATATAAAATAAATTGTACAGAGGCAGAACCAGCTCTCGGCACTGGAGGAGACTTCTCTCTGGGACTGGACATCCTCACAACTACTTCGCTCTCTTGGAAAACAAAACTTCTTAAAGTCGACCCTCTTATGAAGATGGACTTGAATGGAAAATGGAAATAGACTGCGCTTATCTGTGACATCTGAGCAGTGAGGTTGAGTTCCTCCCTTCCTTCCCTTTCCAAGTGGCAGTCCGTTTTTTCCTCAATGCAGTCAAACTCAAACTTCGACATAGAAACGTGTAAGTCCCTCTCTATTTATTTTTTTAATTTTTTATTTATCCAGGAATGTCCCATTGAGATACAAGATCTCACAACAAGTTTCAACATAAAACAAGGGCATTAAACAAAAAAAACATACAATTCAAATATAAATACAGAAGGCCATTTGTGCAGTGGCAAGAAGCATAATCACATCAGCAATAGCATCAGGTAAAACAGTTACATGTTTCATGAAGGGCTAATCGTAGCATACCTTTAAAAGCATTTACAGTAGGAAGTGCGTCTAGACAAAGTTTTACTTGCAGCGTATTCCATAAAAAGGGAGCATAGTGGGAGAATGCAGCTTTACCAAGCTCTGACTGCATCAAAGGGACATTTAAAAGCATCCCATTGGCTGCTCGTCTGGTATTAAAAAAGCAAGTATAAAAGGACAGAAGTCTGGAGATATATAAGGGCAGCTTACCTACCAATGACTTAAGGATACAAATCAACATGTGTGATTGTCTTCTTTGGTACAGAGAGGACCATCCTAAGGACTGATACAAAGTGCAGTGGTGGGTGCGAGAGCCTGCCCCCGTTACAAAACGTATAGCAGTATGGTACGCAGAATCCAGCTTTTTAAGCAGGGAGGAAGAAGCATGCATATAGATCACATCGCCATAGTCTAAATGGAACTCTGCACAATTCTCTTCCTGGCTTCAGACGGGAAACATTTCCTCGAGCCAATGTTTAATTTGTCCATTCTTCTGGTCGACCGCAGAAACATGAGAGCAACGTCGCAAGCTTCACGAGAGCCCCCAGGAAGTGTGCATTACAGCAAAGCTTCCTCGAGGATAAACGTTGGAATTACAACTTCAGTACATTGATGCCATGGAGCCGAATAGGGCGTTTTTATCATTGACTTACATCGGAATAGAGACAACTGTAAATCAGCGTTTTCTTTTTAACACAAATAGTCATAATTGAATAATTTGACCCTAAAAGTTGTAAAATGTGCTAATAGTCAGAGTATTTGCCTCCTCCATTAATGTAACTGAGCAAAGACCGGACGTGATGTAGCGGCCATGAGACATGGTTATTGGAAAAGGCTATTTTTGGGCCCAATGGATGTGGAAAATCTCTGGGAGACCAGACACTTTTACTAATACGTAAATGTCACTGGAAGAAACCGGGCTTTGCCACCGACGCTGTATACGGTTCTCTTTGAACATCCACCTCTCTCTGGAAATGTCGTGGGCCAATGCAGCATTTTTGCACTTGTCAGCCAACAAACATGAAGATATGCTAATCCAAGAGGAAAGTGTTGGGCTCTCTGTGGTCATTTATATGACAGGATGATGAAGAGGTTGGAGATAAAACAGACATTTCAAAGTACATGATTGCTCTTTGAATATTGTTAAGCCGATTATCACAAAAAGCAGATCCCTTTTTTCTTTTCGCTTAAGTCAGCTTCGTGGTCAGATAACATGTCCAAAATATTTCAATTAACCAGCTGGCAGTGTTTGTTTTATACTCCAATCATTGCCACAAAAAGCATGGCGGGTCCTCTTTGATGTGGCCATATGTTTGAATAAAGACCCTTCTAAGATCTGAAAAAAGATACTGACAGATAGATAATGATGGTTTTTTTTATAAGGCTTCTGGACTGTAAGGGCAGAATAATTTAATAATCAAATCTGATTCTGACAGAAGCTTTATCCTTTACGACCAGGCTGAACATTTGGAAATAAAAACGTGTTTTATGTTCTTTGATGGCTGCAGCATCAGGGTCATGGATGCCTGGCCTTCAAGATGCTAGAGATACTAGAAAAATAAAAAGATCTGATTGAACTCAGCCCACCATACAGCAACACTGTGTGGATTAAACATTTTCTTACAAGGTAACATATCGAGCCAAATATAATACTCAATGCTTAAAGACGACCTATTGTGCTCATTTTCAGGTTCATATTTGTATGTTGTGCTTCTACTGTGACGTGTTTCCATGCTTTAAAGGTGGGGTACGTTTGAAAAACCGGCTCGAGATACACTTGTTGTTATATTCTATATATACTCTTAACATCCCGATAGCAATGAATATCTGAAGTGCTTTGACAAAAAATCCATAAAAAAACATCATCTGTGGAAGCCGTGGTACTGTAAAAAGCACGACCAATCATCTGAGCCGGCCCGGCTAAAGTAACTGGATGGCCTACCTGCCTGTCAGCCTTCCATCGGGGCACAAACTTATCTCGTGCCCTGATTGGTCGTTCGTGTGTGTTGGAGGAGGGGCTCTGTGAGGAAGTGGCAGATTTTTTCCGGCTGTGTATTTTCAAATTCTAGGGCACTCGAGCTGGTTGCTCCAAAATTACCTACCCCAACTTTAATGTTCAAAAAGGTATGTATTTTCTCTGTGCTAAGTAATAATAAATGTAAGGAAAAATTATTATACTGCACTCCACATCTATCGGGCCCATTACCAGAGCTCAGTCTGATGGTTTAGGCCAATTAGTTGTAATTGGTCAACAGCTTAGGGATGTCCCACCCCTTAGTCTATCATGAACAATGTGTTGGAGTGCTATAAAGTGTTTATTACGGATGTCACTATGTTCTGGAAGTAAACAAGGAAAGGAAAGGGAAACGCCAAAGAAAAGAATAGGGCCTCTTGAATAATAGCACTAAGAAAACTCAGTTATTTTTTTAAGGTGTCATGTCATCCATCATGTGCCCTTCCAAGCCAAGACTAAACAGAGCATGTTGTAGTTTGCAAGATGTTGTATAATTCTTCTGCAATCCACATCTTGTTATAAATTGTGATCTTGTGGTATTAAAAATATTTCTAATATTGGGCTCTAGGGATTGTATGTGTCTCCAGCTCTCGAACGGTAATTGGTATGTGGGGAATAGGATGTAACTGTTTTACTATCAACCGGATGAGCTATTTGATATATCTAGATAGGATTGTACAGACTTCGCCTTGTACCAATCTGCTGTGGTTAGAGCAGGCTGAGATCTGGCAGCGGGAAGAAAGAAATTGGAGATTTGCTCACATTCCTCCAGCATACTCTGCCACTGAGCCCAGTTTATCCCTGTATCTGTGCTGGTGATCAATGTTTGATTAGAACCAGAGCCTCCTCCAGAAAACAGCCACTAATAATCTCTCTCAAAGAGGGGAGCTCCGGCTCGAATAGAATGTAAAACTAAATAAATAAACGCTGTTGAGATTTAAAAAGAGAGGCTGTGGTTGGCTAAATGATCGGGGACCACAGGCATGTACCAATTCAAATCATGGTGTCCTTTTCTATGTTTTAAATGTTTAACAATTGGGAATGGACTGTGTTTACTGGAGATGATGTTAGAGCATTATAAAGTCAGTAATATTACCGAGGGCTTTAAGCAGTTTCATATTAAAACAATCCGACTTTGCTGTAAACAAAAATATTTAAAAATAACAACAAGCAAACAATTATACATAGAAAGATATTTGAAGTAAACCAGAGGAGGGAAAAGTAAACAAACCCAGTTAGCTTAGATTAGGCTAATGCTAATATTACAAAAGCAGAAGAAATTGAAAATTTGACTGCCACCATCAAATCTTTGTGGTGTCTCGTCAATTGTGTTAGTCGTGTTTGTTTTATGTCTGTCACTTCATGTTTAGTCAGGTATGTAATTCCAAGTCTAGTAAGGTTTCTATGTAGAGTCACGTTTTCTTGTTACTTCATGTCTTGTCTGTCTATTTCATGTCATGTCTCGTTTTCCCATTTCCTGTTTTACTTTGTACTTACCTCTTGTCTTTCCTTTCAGGTCCTGTTAATTCCTCACTTTGGGTGATTTTCCGTCATCGTCAGCGTCTGCCCCGCCCCTGATTGTTCCCACCTGGTCCCTATTCCCTCATGTATAAATAGTCCTTGTCTCCCTTTGTCTTGTGCCAGTTCGTCTTGTTTCAGTGTGCTTCCATGTCCAGAGACCCAGCGTTAAAACCAGAGAGAAGAGTTTTGTTTAAAATCGAGAAGTTTTGTTTTGGCCTCGCTTGAGTGATTTTTTTTGTTAAAACTTTGTTTTATTTTTTCATTAAAATCTGAGCCGTCGCATTTGAGTCCAGTATTTTTGTACCCCGTTCTAACAGAACGAACTGGCCAACATGGACTCAGCCGACTCAGAAAAAATTAAAGTGGATGTCGAAGAACAGAGAGCAGAGCTTGCTCACCATGCTGCACAGCTGGTCTCCATTAACAGAGGAGTTGGTAACCTCACTGATCGCCAAGCAGAATTCCAGGAGGCTGTAACGAATCAAGTTAATCACCTGGCGGTTCAAGTGCACAGAGCTCTTGCCCAGCTCGAGGCTGGATCATCTACACGGTCTCCTACTATGCCCAGCCCATCCGTTGCATCCGCTGGTGCTGCTGCAGACCACATTCCCTCTTCTGGAACGTCGCTTCGCCTTGCATCTCCAGAAAAGTTTTCCGGAGACTCTGGGGACTGTCGCCCCTTTCTGGTACAGTGTGAACTGCATTTCACCCATAACCCCTCAGCCTTTATCTCAGACCAAGCTAGAGTAGCCTTTATGCTGTCCCATTTAACCGGGCGAGCTGCTGCCTGGGCTACGGCCGAATGGTCCTCTAATTCTCCAGTGAGCCAGTCAGTGAACATGTTCTCAGAGACTCTAAGGCATGTTTTTGATCACTCTTCACCAGCCAGAGAGGCCAGCCGAGTGTTAATGCAGATTAAACAGGGACCCAGAAGAGTGGCAGATTATGCGATACAATTTCGCACTTTAGCAGCAGATAGCGGGTGGAACACCCCAGCCCTTATTGATGCCTTTATGAATGGATTAAAGGATTCTATTAAGGATCAATTAGCACCCCTGGAGCTACCAACAGATCTTAACTCTATCATTGCAATGTCTACCCGCATTGATATTAGACTTAATGAAAGGAACAGTGAAAGGTTAAGGACCAGCGTGCGCCCATCTGCCCCACAACGCCCATGGATAAACAATACACCTCTGACAACATCATCCGAGGAACCAATGCAGCTGGGCGGAGCCACGATCACGGCAGAGGAGCGACAGCGCCGTTTCCGTGAAGGATGCTGCTTCTACTGTGGACAACATGGCCATGCTGCATCTTCCTGCCCGTTAAAAGGACAGGCTCATCGGCGCGACGGAGGGCACTGGTGAGCCGATTTTCTGCAGCTGACTTTCCTCCACGTTCATTGACCAAGGTAAAATTACAGTTACGTGACCACACCATGACTCAGGGGGTACTAGTGGATTCAGGGGCAGACGAAAGTCTGATGGACTGGGGTCTTGTTAAAAGACTGGGTATTACTACTGTTCCTTTGACTTCTCCTATAGATGCCAGTGCCTTAGATGGCAAGCTGTTATCCAGAGTAACCCATATAACTGAACCCGTTCAAGTAACCATAGATGACATTCACACAGAAACATTAAGATTCCACTTATTTGACTCTGCACTTCACCCTATAGTTTTGGGACTTCCATGGCTCCTCAGGCACAATCCGAATATTGACTGGCGGTCGGGAAACATTATGAACTGGGGCTCTGATTGTAAAGTAACCTGCTTAGCCTCCCCTGGGAACTCCAGACAGTCTGTTAATCAGACAGACATCCCCAATAGAGTTACCACTGACATCAAGTCAGAGTATACTGACCTGTCCAGAGTGCCTGCATGTTATCTGGACTTAAAAGAGGTTTTTGACAAGACTAAGGCTACTTCGCTACCACCTCATCGACCTTATGACTGCCCTATTGACCTTTTGCCTGGAGCTCCGATCCCTAGAGGTCGGCTTTACTCCATCTCTGCACCAGAAAGAGGGGCCATGAAGACGTATATTGACTCTTCCCTTAAGTCTGGACTCATTAGACCGTCGTCATCACCTGCGGCTGCAGGCTTTTTCTTTGTGGGCAAGAAAGATGGTTCCCTCCGTCCATGCATAGACTATAGTCCACTCAATGGAATAACTGTCAAGAATAAATACCCCCTTCCACTAGTGTTGTCACGATACCAACATTTTGGTTTCGATACCGATACCAAGTCAAGAATTGCGATTCCGATTCTTTTTCGTTTCGGAAACACGGAATATCGGCTTTAAAATTAGGAATAACAGATGATTTTAGCAGTCAGAACAACTAAAGCAGCAGTGTCACTAAGAACAGAAACACCAAAGAGTCATATCTAATATAAATATATATAAAAGCATTTATTTTAATTGTGTAGCAGTGAGTTTAACATTTTGGCAGCACTGTTGAGCATTTTGAAAATGTATTTTCATGCCTCTGTGCAAGGCTTAGTCTTTCTATCTTTATAGCCACTGGTGTAAAGTAACTAAGTTCATAAACTCAAGTACTACTTGGGTACAATTTTGAGATACTTGTACTTTATTTAAGTATTTCAATGTTTCTTTTGCTACTTTGTTCTTCTAATCCACTACAGTTCAGAGGTACATGGTGTACTTTTACTCCACTACATGTATTAATCCCTTTAGTTACTTCACAGATGTGGATGAATGATGTGAAATATAATCAAGTGTTAAATCAGACTTTAGTTCCACCTGGAGTAAATCCACAAGATTCAAACTAGCTGCACCTTCACCAGCTTTGAGAACACTTTCATGATCAATCATTATAAAACACATCATATATATTATTCTGGAATGGACCAATCTGCACAATGACTACTTTTACTGTCGCTACTTTAATACTTTTACTTGAGGAATATTTTGAATGCAGTACTTTTACTGTAACAGAGTATTCTACACTCTGGTGCTTCTAGTACAAGACCTGAGTACTTCTACTTTTACTGTCGCTACTTTAACTATATTTTGATGATAATACTTTTGTACTTTTATTTGAGGAACATTTTGATTGCAGGATTGTTCCTACATTCTGGTACTTCTACTTTAACTCAAGTACAAGACCCGGGTACTTCTACTTTTACTCAAGTACAAGATATATACTTATACCACCTCCGTTTATAGCCTATGAAAAAAACGAATAGAAAACGAAGGCTAAAGCTAACGTTAGCAGATAGTGATGCTAGTTTGCTAGTTAAGTTTGCTCAACGATAATATTGCGACAGAAACACTTTTCAGTGCACATCACGCTCTGCCGCTCCGACAGGGAGCTCTGCTCTGAACACCTGAACGGCCCGTTCACAGACTTCTGGCGTCTTTTTTGTCAACAAGCCGAGGCGCAGCGGCAGTTGCACTCCCACTTGCAGCCATGCTTCTCGTTTTCTCACATGCTCTGGCAGCTAGCGCGTGGCCGCGTGCACGAGAGAGGGGAGGGACTTAGAACGTGCTTGAGAGCAGCGGGACTGCAGGCACGGCTGCAGTGCAGGGAGTGGAAGCAGAGCGCTGAACACACAGCGCTGAACACACACGGCTCTTATTAAAACGGCACTTTTTCACGGGAGTACTTTTCCCCGTCATTCTTAAAGTACCGATACTAATGAAACGGAGGAATCGTACCGTTTTTAACAGCAGGGTATCGCGGTACCTTTCAAGTATCGGTACACCGTGCAACACTACCTTCCACTAATGTCTACAGCGTTTGAACTGTTGCAGGATGCCCAAGTATTCACCAAACTGGACCTCAGAAACGCCTATCATCTCGTCAGAATTCGGGAGGGGGATGAGTGGAAAACAGGGTTCAACACTCCGAGTGGCCACTACGAATATCTTGTTATGCCTTTTGGTTTATGCAATGCTCCAGGTGTTTTTCAGGGTATGATCAATGATGTGTTGAGGAACTTTCTCAACAAGTTTGTCTTCGTCTACCTTGACGACATCTTAATTTTCTCACCGGATGAGGAAACTCACATTCAACATGTCCGCCAAGTACTCCAGAAACTGTTGGAGAATCAACTGTACTGCAAAGCTGAGAAATGTGAGTTTCATGTCAAGACGGTCTCCTTCCTGGGTTATATCGTCACCGCTAACCATGTTCAGATGGATCCAGTAAAGGTTAGTGCTGTGGAAGATTGGCCAACTCCCACAAACAGGAAACAGATCCAACAATTCTTAGGCTTTGCCAATTTCTACAGAAGGTTCATAAGAAACTTTAGCACCATTGCGGCGCCATTACATGCACTAACCTCTTCTCATGTTGTTTTTAAGTGGAACACTGAGGCGGAGAAAGCCTTTCAAAGACTTAAGACGTTGTTCACAACCGCTCCAATCCTCACAGTGCCTGACCCGCAGAGACAATTTATTGTGGAGGTGGATGCCTCGAACGAAGGCGTCGGAGCGGTGCTCTCCCAAAGGTCTGCTCAGGACAACAAGCTCCATCCTTGTGCTTTCTTGTCACGGAAGTTGACAGACGCAGAGAGGAATTACGATGTGGGGAACAAGGAACTTTTGGCAGTAAAGATAGCCTTAGAAGACTGGCGTCATTGGTTAGAGGGGGCGGAACAACCATTTTAGTATGGACTGATCACAAGAACCTGGAATTCATTCGAAAATCCAAAAGACTAAACCCACGCCAGGCTAGATGGTCATTGTTTTTTAGTCGCTTTAACTTCACCTTGTCATACAGACCAGGCTCTCAAAATGTGAAACCAGATGCTTTGTCACGCATGTACGAGCCTGAACCTGCTGCCAAAAAACCTGAAAGCATCCTTCCACTTCATTGTGTGGTTGGGGCAGTTTCATGGCAAATAGAATCTGTGGTGAAGCAAGCACATGGTGAGAGCCCGGCTCCTAGTGGTTGCCCGCAAAATAGGTTGTTTGTACCCGTTTCTGTTCGCTCACAGGTAATTCCCTGGGCTCACACGTCTTTGCTCACCTGTCATCCGGGGGTTAAACGCACAATCTTTATGATAAAGCAACGTTTCTGGTGGCCGGCTATGGAGAAACAGGTGGCAGAGTATGTGGCAGCCTGCACCGTTTGTGCCAGAAACAAGACCTCCAAACAAGCTCAGATGGGTCTGCTGCAGCCTCTTCCTGTTCCACATCGTCCATGGTCACACCTCTCCATGGACTTCGTCACTGGATTACCCGTTTCCGAGGGAAACACCACCGTCCTGACGGTGGTGGACAGATTCAGTAAGATGGCACATTTCATTGCATTACCCAAGCTCCCCTCTGCCAAAGAAATGGCAGAGGTCATGTTACGTGAAGTTTTCCGCATTCATGGTTTTCCCAGGGATATCGTATCGGACCGAGGCCCCCAGTTCATCTCAGGTTTTTGGAAGGAGTTCTGCCATCTCCTGGGTGCCACCGTCAGCTTGTCTTCGGGTTACCACCCGCAGTCCAATGGCCAATCAGAGCGGATCAACCAGGAGCTGGAGACCTGTTTGCGGTGTCTCGTTTCCCAGAACCAGGCGTCGTGGAGCAAGCACCTGGGGTGGGTCGAGTATGCTCACAACACACTGCCCACCGCAGCTACTAGACTTACTCCTTTCCAGTGTGTTTATGGTTATCAGCCACCCTTGTTCCCTGCCAATGAAGGTGAGGTCACGGTCCCGTCGGCACACGCCATGGTCCGTCGGTGCCGCCGGATCTGGGCAGGTGCTCGTCGTGCTCTCCTGCGCAGTGCCAGCCAGATGAAGAAGGTGGTGGATCGGCATCGCAGACCTGCTCCATCCTATAGGCCTGGACAAAGCGTTTGGCTGGCTACCAAAGACTTACCCCTTCATGTCATGTCCAGAAAGCTAGCCCCAAGGTTCGTGGGTCCTTTCCAGGTGTCTAAGGTGATTAACCCAGTGTCTGTGCGCTTACGTCTACCCAGGTCGCTCAAAGTCCATCCTACGTTTCATGTGGGGAAGGTCAAGCCTGTAAGAGAGAGTCCTCTGGTGCCCGCCTCTAAGCCCCCACCGCCTCCCCGGATGGTTGATGGTGGTCCTGTCTACACTGTTAAGAAACTGCTTGGAGTCCGTAACCGTGGTCGAGGGAAACAATTCCTCGTGGACTGGGTTGGTTACGGTCCCGAAGAAAGACAATGGGTCCCTGCAAGCTTCATTGTAGATCGGAGTTTGATCACTGACTTTTATCAGGATCATCCAGGAGGGTCTGGGACTTCCGGAGCAGTCCCTAGAGGGGGGGTACTGTGGTGTCTCGTCAATTGTGTTAGTCGTGTTTGTTTTATGTCTGTCACTTCATGTTTAGTCAGGTATGTAATTCCAAGTCTAGTAAGGTTTCTATGTAGAGTCACGTTTTCTTGTTACTTCATGTCTTGTCTGTCTATTTCATGTCATGTCTCGTTTTCCCATTTCCTGTTTTATTTTGTACTTACCTCTTGTCTTTCCTTTCAGGTCCTGTTAATTCCTCACTTTGGGTGATTTTCCGTCCTCGTCAGCGTCTGCCCCGCCCCTGATTGTTTCCACCTGGTCCCTATTCCCTCATGTATAAATAGTCCTTGTCTCCCTTTGTCTTGTGCCAGTTCGTCTTGTTTCAGTGTGCTTCCATGTCCAGAGACCCAGCGTTAAAACCAGAGAGAAGAGTTTTGTTTAAAATCGGGAAGTTTTGTTTTGTCCTCGCTTGAGTGATTTTTTTGTTAAAACTTTGTTTTATTTTTTCATTAAAATCTGAGCCGTCGCATTTGAGTCCAGTATTTTTGTACCCCGTTTTAACAATCTTCACACACCCAAAGTAAGCTTGTCTTAACCGCTAATGCCCGTGTTTTCAGTAAGCAACTGAAACATGTCCCCTTTACTTCCTTCATGGAAGTACTTGACATCTTCCCCAAAGATATTAAGCCTAATATAAAATAACCAACCTGATCTCACCAGAATGCGTGACTCCACCACGACTCCTTAACACCACAATGCGTGGTGGACTCACGAACTTTGTTACATTTGCGTGTCGGCACCACGCAAACAACCCCAATGTAAAGTGAATGAGGCTCCTTTGTCGTGGTGCACACACGCATTTCTACAACGTCCTTCAGGGAGCTTTTATTCTATAAAACGTTTTTAAAATATACTTTATAGCTTGTAGTAACTCGCGGGAGGCTTCTTTTATTTGTATTCATAATAATTTTTATTTTTCGTCAGAATGTATTATGTTGCATTAGTTACGATTTTTTGTTCTAAAAAAACAGTGCATTGTGTGTAATACAACTGATTTTTATTAAATTAGTTAGTTTTTAAGGAAGGCCAGAGCTTCAGCTGTGTCCAATAGATTGTTCCATTTAGTTAACGTTTTTTAAAAGAACATTATATTCCAATTTGATCATGTCCCCTTTATTGTATTACGGAGAGCAATGTGAGCATCCATTCCCATTGGATAACGGAGAATTTTACCCCGGAAGTAAGTAATCCCCTTACTGTCGATTGATTTTACAGTGATATCTGCACTACTCATCAACTCAAAAACACCAGATTATCCTTGTTGATTACACAACATTGATTGGTTTAAGTTGTGTACAATACTTTTGTAATGTTCCCCTTCGATTCGGAGAAACAAAGATTTGTTCAGTTTAGGATGGCCGAAGACACTACACTACCCAGAATCCTCAGCTATTGTTCCGCGTTGCCTCAAGCTCTGTGATTGGTTGACTTCCAACTGCATTCCATATGAAAAAAAACGTTTCGTAAAAGATAAATCATACTTTATTCAGCAGTGCTTGCTTTACTCTTTGAAAGTCATCACATGAATGCATTGTAAATATTACACATCTGTCGTAGTTCTTTCTTTATCTACAGAGATCTGGCCTCAAAATAGACCGGAAACTATTCTTTTACCGTTCTGTTTTAATTTCACAATAAAGTTAGTAGTAATAATTTGTTTGATATTATTGTTTTTTATTAACTACTCATGTTAAGACTATCTTTTCTGTGTTGCTGTGGGGTTTTTCCATCGCTTTTGTGTTACAAATATCAAAACAATAACTAAATATATCCGTCGTAAACTAAACCAGAAACAGCAGTATATTTTATTTTGTTAACACTGTAAACTTGACAGCTTTTTAACCCAAACCACCTACTGGTTAAAGCACGTTATTACACGTTTAGAGTAATATTGAAATCTTGAAAAGGGATGTCCAAAATAGCAATTATATACAGTTTTTAATTAACTAATTAATTTGTAGAGAATAACGAGTAATGTATATACTTTATAGGGATCTGCAGATAAATATTTAGACTTCTCAAGCACCAACAATCATTACATTACATTACATTGCATTTAGCTGACGCTTTTATCCAAAGCGACTTACAATAAGTGCGTTCGACCAACAAAATACAAGCTTGAAGAAAACAGAATCATAAAGTACATCAGGCTTCATAGAGCAAAAACATTTCAAGTGCTACTCAACTGGCTTTAGATAAGCCAGTCCTCCAATCAAATATCTCTCCTGATTGTTGGCACTTGACAATCACCTTCCGTGAATTTTACTCAGGTGTAACTAAAGTCTGCTTTAAGGGTTGTTTATATTTCACATCATTAATCAGAATCTGTAAAGTAACTAAAATAAATGTAGTGGAGTAAAAATACCAGGTTAACCTTAAAGAAAGCCCTCATACTGACGCTGTGTACAAGAAGGGGATGAACAGACTCTATTTTCTGAGGAAGCTGAGATCCTTCCACGTGTGCAGCAAGATGCTGGAGATCTTCTAGTCTGTTGTGGCCAGTGCACTCTTCTTTGCTGCGGTCTGCTGGGGGGGGCAGCATCAGAGCCGGTGACACCAGCAGGATCAATAAAGTGATCAGGAAAGCTGGGTCTGTCATCGGCATCAAGCTGGACCCCTTTGAAGCTGTGGTGGAGAGGAGGACACTGAACAGGCTGTTGTCCATGATGGATAAACCACCCATCCTCTCCACCTGCAGCTGGACAGTCAACGGAGCTCCTTCTCCAACAGACTGCTAAAAATCCCAGTTGTATTACACACAATGCACTGTTTTTTGAGAACAAAAAATCGTAAATAATGCACCATAATACATTCTGACGAAAAATAAAAATTATTATGAATACAAATAAAATAAAAGAAGCCTCCCGCGAGTTACTACAAGCTATAAAGTATATTTTAAAAACGTTTTATAGAATAAAAGCTCCCTGAAGGACGTTGTAGAAATGCGTGTGTGCACCACGACAAAGGAGCTTCAATCCCGATCCCGGCGCTGCTGCCACTTTTATTGATTTCCTTTCGAACAAAGTCATTCTTCATACGAGTGATGGCCAACCATGGCAAAAAGAAAAGCTACTTTTAGGTTATTGTCATCGTGTTGGCTTTGCACTTACAGCAGTTAAATTGAGTTGCTTTAAGAGGACACGTAAGACTATAAATGGACAGGTTTTTGTTTCCCTTTGTTCAGTTCTGTATGTCAGATGTCACCTTTTGCTTTTTTACTCAACAGCTTATCACAGTTAATAAAGCTAATGTAAGAAATGCATTTTAGAAACATGATAATTATGATCATTTTGGGGGAGTAGCTTTAAAGGACAGCGGTTGTGTTTCTTCTCCTTGTTGTGCAGTCTGTAAAGCCCCATAAGACACATGTTTAATTTGTGATATTTGGGTAAACATTTGGTTTTAGAGAAACTGACTGTTCCAGCTGTTTGCCAGTTGTAATCAGTGTGACTTCTTGTTGGATGATCCCATGTTACTAGATGTTTCTTTAATTCTGGCATGCAGAGTCGCAACAAAACAAGACATGTTGTAGATTCAAAATGTATTATTTTAATACATACATATAATTATTATAACAGGATAGAACTATATCAATAATGGACACGTGGGCTGGAGGTCACTCAGCGTGCGGATCAGGGGATGACATTCACAGGCCTCAGACTCACTTCAGCCAGATGAGTTTGTCCCCCACATCTGCGTTATAACCAGCGGCATACTTCTTCCCAGGGATCTATGAAAAAAAAACAAATAGGAAAGAACAGTTAAACTTAAAGTAACAAAAAAGGTTATTCTTATCTTAAGTTTCGTTGCCTTGCTCCGCTCCGGGGGGGTAATGAAAAGCTGGTTTGAGGGGTGAATGTTTGCCTTGGGCCCCCACAGACTCTGAATCGCCACTGTATGTGGAGATTATCCTGCTGAACAAAACATGTACCTCCCCTAAAGAATTGTTGCCGCAGATCTCCAATAATCCTCAATCCAACATAAATATCCCATTGTTTTTGTCCAGTGAATCACATACAAATACCTCAATCACTTTCTCTCAATGCAGAAGTATTTTTGTACTTCGAATCAACTTATTTTAATTGAAATAGCCGAAAAGCTCCTCGTCAAAAACAACTGGGTCACTTGCAGAGTTTAAATTGATATTTTCAACACATTTAATATATATGTTATTTATCAGTTCAATCATGCAAGTAAAGACCAAAATTAACCATTTACCTGCCACCATTTGCAAAGGGGATACTTGTAGGGTCTTATTAAATGTTTTTATAAAGTTAATGTAAGCTGTAATAGATACTAAAAACAAAACACCTATATACAGTATACACAGTATAATTTTAAATAATTTGCTTTAATTTAAATAGACAAAGAGCATGTAATCAGGATAATTGTGTCCCTTGCAGAGTTAAATATTATATTTTCAACACTATTAAATAGTTCTTTATTCAAAACAGCAGAAAGACTCACTTTTGATAGCTTATTAATTAGTTAAATTATGCGAGTAAAAAACATTTGGAAAGGGAACACCTCAGATTTCTTTCATCTACAAGTCATATTTTTCATAAGTGCAATGAAAGCTGTACTAGAATAGTGTTGCAAATGTCCTTCCATGACTTTACTCTGTCAGCTGGAGTGCGCGGGGGAGATTACATGCCAGTTCTCATTCTTTCACTCCTGAGATCCAGGCTCACAACTAAATGTCAGGTCACAGCCTCCCGTAGAATTATGCAGCCTGATTTCTTTGCAGCAAGGGGAGACAGAAAAGTCTCCTGTCAATAAACACAAAAGGTCAGACCCAAATGTTTCCCTGCAAGACTGACGATATCGAAAGCCTTGTAGAATATTCCATATCTGGCATTTGCCTTTCTTGTAAGTACGGGTTGTTCAATATTTCAGCGAAAGGAAAGGAGTTCCATTACACTGACAGGACTGCCCAGGCTTAAAGATAAAGGGTAGAAGTATTCAATATAAAAAGGATGATGGGGGCAAAGGCAGGGTTCCTCTGTGTTTTATTTTGTAAGTTTTAATGAATTGATCATCCCAATTATGGAACCTATCCTCAGATAATTACAAAACTTGAAACTAAAAAGGGCAACTAACTCTCCAGCAGCACAGCTAATTAATGTGACCAGCCGCCAGCAACAAGTGAGTCATTAGGGACGTCCCCAGCTGTGGGATCAGCAGAACAACCTCTTTTTAATTAATCTGTATTGGCTTTTACAAATACTTCATATTCTTTGTTTACTGTGAACTATAGGCAGGCTAATGGGGTAGCAGATATTAGTTTATCGAAGTAGTAATCAGCAGCGAACCGCTTCAACACGTGTATTTCGGTTTATTCACCGCATTCATTTTGTTATTCTACAGTATTGTTGTTTTATAGTTATGTGTTAATGTATCCCAATTTGTGTTCTTTGAAATTGAATCAAAGAATTATGGAATGGAGTTAAAACAAAGCACAAGCATAATTCAGTTTAAAAGGATGTACAGAAACCCTTTTTTGGAAAAATATGAGAATGAAGAAAGGTGATTGAAGATGAGAAATTATGTATGTATAAATGTAAATGTATGTAGGAATAACTTGCATAATGATCTAAAGGACAATCATTGATCAAGTAAGGGGTGGGAATTAATAAGCATTTGCTTCCTCCTACTCCCTTTCGGACACTTATGATTTATTATTATTATTAATATGAAGACTTTTTTTATTTTTTTTGTTGAATATACAAATATTACCATGAATGTGTTGAATTATAACAATACGGTATTCTGTTTTTCACATTTGTGATTTGTTATTTTTTTAAATGTTCGAAATAAAGACTGAAAGAAAGAAAGAAGAAAGAAAAGGATATCGCATTGTGTTTGTTACTTTCGTTGCAGTTGTATATGTCTTAAAGGTCACATGTCATGGCCATTTCCACTGATCATAATTCCATTGTTGAGGTCTACTAGAATAGATTTATACTGTGCAATTTTCCAAACTCACATTGGTTTCGCATACAGCATCTCTGTAAAGTATGTGTATTCACTCTCTCCACTAAACGGCTCGCTGCAGCTCTTGCCCCCCCCCCCTCCCTGTGAGCCCAGTGTGCTCCGATTGGTCGGGACCAGTCGGGACGTTGTGAATCGCGCTGAGCTCCGTGGAGGTGTGATTTCCTTGTTTAGCGAAACATAGCCAAACTCACCCTGAGCACACACAAAGTCACAGCCGAAGTCAAAACAATAAGTGTGGCTTGATATTGAGTCAGAAAAAGGTTGATACACGCTGTGAGAATGGGTCTGCAGAGAGAATGTCGCCGCGATCCCAACTGTCTGTTATCAGCCTGCAGCCAGGGAGGAGAGATCAGCAGAGCTGCCTGCACTGAGTGGGTGAGGAAGTCCGTGGATTGGTCAATTTGGACCAATCAGCGGGTGCTTAACGTAACGGCTCCACGGATTGGTCCATTTCGTTCCGGGGCCGACATGACATCATGATGTCCCCGGAAGAATCAAATGGACAGTGACGTATCTCCAACGAGGCGTTTTGGGGAGGTATTTTCTGTTTTAGAGTTTTACTCCCTACAGGGTGTACTTTGAGGGTTTTGACTCTGCACACCGTTTACATGCATAAAAACCTTCATAACACACAAGGGGACGGGTAATAACCGGAAAAGCATGACATGTCACCTTTAAGTGTAATTTGGCTTGGCTTCCTATTCATGGACATGCTTTTATTTTGAAGGAGAGTTAACAGGAAGTTAGACAGGAAGTTGTTGTTGCTTTGGAAACAACGTGACGGAGATAAACGGAGAAAAGTAATATCTACATATAAAGACGGAGAAAGTAAACGATAACATTTATGGTTAAGTGTTAGCACCCCCCGAAGAGGCACAAGCTCTTACGTTGATATTGGAGATTTCAATAAATTCAATGTGGAAAAAAAACGGGAAATAAAAACAAAACGAATATCGAAATTGAAACCCGAATAGTACTCCAACGAACGAATATTCGGGTACAGCCCTAGTGGGGTTTGAACCTGTGCTACCCTGATCCGAACACCAACGCACAACCCACTGCACCACACGCCTCCCATAAAAACTGCATTTGCTATCAAGTGACAAAGACTACTAAATGTCGTCACGTCATTAGCCACATTTAGCTTAGCAGGGACCGTCATCTAGTTCTTTATAGCGTCACTTTAGCTTTTTACTTCTGGCATGTATGCTTCGACTATGATAAAAGTGGTGGTTAATATGTGGAGATTAAGTATCTATCAAAAACGTGTGATTGCCACAGATAGGGGTGGGCGATATTGAAAAATATAATATCACGATATTTTTCAAGCAGTATCAAGATAGACGATATTTATCACAATATTTTTTCATGTCGGTTATTATGGTTATTTTTCAAGTTACTTAACAGTACAAGCACCTACAAGGTAACAGCAACTCAAATCAAAAGGAGTCACAGACCAAAATACCATTTCAAGCTGGTTTTAATTCTGCAATCGATCCCTGAATGAACAATTCAACAGGAATGTTGATATGGCTTCCTCAGTGTTCAAGTAGGTAGGCCTACACCCTACACAACAAACGCTAACACTGGTTTATTCACCAAGTAAAGTGCACTCTCTCGCTAAATAAAATAAAATATTCAAGGCACAGTTTCTCAGTATAAAAATTCACTTTCTGTTTTAGGTAGCACTTATGTAACATCAATAAACATGAAAAGAGAGTAAAACATAACTAAGTAAAACATCAATGAGGAAAAATCAGTGCCAAACAATTAAAATGTAAACTTTAGACTTGAAGTGCAATCAAAGACTTTAACATAACTGAACATCTGTTTCAAAAGGGAAAAACAATATACCTTATTGATCAAATAAAATATAAGCCAACAGAATCAACCAAGACAATAAATGAAGTGCAATACTGTCTGAATCCAGACTCGACAGCTTGGTTATCAGTATGTAGTTACTTCGGCATCACTTTGAAACGTGTATTACAATTAAATCACGGTAAAATAGGTTAATTTTGTCGTAGTTGGTTTCCACCACAGTATTTACATGGATATAAGCCCCGCCCCCTCTCCAGCGCGTCCTGTTTGAATGACAGGAGTAAACACAGCTGACAGCCGCGGTGAAACTCCAGCGGTTAGGGTGAGAATATTCGCATCGCGTCCGTTGTGAACGCAGCAGAACGCAGTTCAGAAACCACTGTTCTGACGCTTTTAAAGCAACTTCGAGATGTTAACAGTATCAGGGGCACGCAGGCCATGGTGGCCGTAGGACGTACAATGATTTTCGGAGCTTCACGGCCGCCGTGAAAATCCTACCCTGGTGCACTATCACGATAGATACGATATCTCTGAAAAGGCATACCGTGGAGACCTAATATCGTCTCGATGATATATATCATCATATCGCCCACCCCTAGCCACAGACCTTATTTTCTCCAATATTCCACAATCCAATATAAATATCCCATTGCTTTTTGTCAAGTTAGCCCGTGTAATGCTAACTTCTGCAAAAACATGTCGTCGCTGCACCGCTTTATAGCAGTACTGACATACTAAAGGTGTTTTATGCTTTATAGTGCATTTCCGAGTCTTCAGAACTGGACACTAAATTGGCTTGATGACACCAGACCACGTTCAGAAAATATCTTTGCTTGGAGAAATATCAGCATAAAGAAACCGCTTTATACCAACACACAAGTAGTCGAAACACAGGGTACCTTTATGGGGTCGTATAAGAAAATGTAAGTGAGAGATTTCTCGACATACCGATTTATAGGCGTAGTACTTTTCGTCGTAATCGTGGGCCCCGATGGTGATCTCAGGCAGGAACAAAGGGATGTGGGTCAGCGCCGCCACAGCATGTTTATCTCCCGCTCTGTAGAACAGAAACAGAAACAGACAGCAAAGAAAGATCAGCTCAGAGCTAACTTTGATGTATGCTGAACTATGGGTGGATATAAAAAGGCAATCAGGGATGAATCTGCATTTTGAGTCCTCGCCGTGATTCGTTTCAGGTACTTTACATATTTATCCATAATGAGTATGACAAGCTGAGGCTGAGATTGAGAATCCGACTTCACGTCTTCCTCGGTGTAATTTGCATTTAAATGTGGAATTGATGTCATTAATCAAGAACTCACAGCATCCTCATGTGGTGGTAGGTGACGTCGTCCTGCTTCACCCACGGCTCTTTCTCACACTTCAGATACTCGATGTCTTCTGCCACCTGCACACAATACATAAACGATATCCAGATATAGTAAATAGATTTAAGGTATTAAAAATACACCCAAAACATTATTCATCGCAGTCTTACCCTTTCAAAATCTAGGGCTTGGTTTGCATCGTAAGCAAGCAGTTCCGATGTTTCGCTAAAAGGAAAAGAAAACGAGGATATCAATTATTCTCATGAAATTCGACACCGAGCGATTAGATATTCCTTCAACGGGTTAGTGCTCACGTGATTTTGGGGAGAAACGTCGTCTTGTAGCCATCTTCAATGCTCTTCAGATAAGACAGGGGCACGTTGTGAAGATAGGACTGAGAGAAAAAGAGAATTACAAATATATATTATAACACAAGCTAGATTAAAACACTCCAGTTTACACTCAACTTTTAAATTGTTATGAGTGTATCTGATAATCTGAAGTGTTAATTATTCAGAAAATAATCCTATATCATGTGTTCCTGAAAGCTGACAGGCCTTGAAACGTACCAGTGTGTTGTAGATCAGGGGTCGGCAACCTTTTTGATATGAAGTGCCATTACAAAAAAAAATTGTTATCAGCGTGCCGACGATCGTGAATTATCAACGGGGAAGCAGTGTGTGGACCTAATTGGTTTAAACGGCATGATAATAAAGACGATCGTCTGTTCTGTGATTCTCCAGAGCACACGTTATGATATTAGGGTCATGCAGAGTGAGATGAGATCGCTGTCCCTTTAAGAGAGAGAGAGGGGTGTGGCTTGTGCATGTGTGTGTGTGGATGGTAGAGCGAGAGTGAGCGAACGTGTGTATGTTTCTGGAAGTGAAACGAGGCAGCAGAAAAACAGGTATGTGATGTATTTTATGAAACAGAAGAACAGCTAAATAAATGCGACGGCCTCCCGAGAAGAGCTCGCCTCTCTCCAGCCGTTTAAGCTAAAGTGGGTTATTGAACCTGAAGCTTGTTGCTGCTGCCCTGGGAGACGACAGAGAGTCATCCCCCGTTTCCTCGACTACGGTCTGGGAGCCGACAGGAAAGTTCAGCACACAGATGGCCAGTCCGCCCCTTTGTAGCATATTATTTCGATGAGAGATGAGCAGATCGCCACTGGGAGTTCAACTAAAGGGGTGAGACGATCAGCGCTGCACCACGGAGGAAACCGGCAGGAAGTCGCCTGGAGTTAAAGAGAGCGGGGCTGCGCTGCGTGCATGGCTTCCTTCTGCGGGTAACGGGCGGCGGTCTCGTTCAGGATCCGAAAATAACATTTTAAAATTTTGCACACTTATTCCACTTATTCCTAGTGTGCCGCTGGTTACGTGCCAGGGGTTGCCGACCCCTGTTATCGATGATGACACTCTGGTTCGAAGGGACAATGAATGTACTTGTGGGAAATAATGTTACCTTTATTCTATAAGTTATAGTTAATTCTGGATTGTTTTGTTTAGTTGTTTTTTTTTGTCTTAACTGCATTTCCCTTTCTTGTGTATGTCACCGTATCATTTTTTTGTTACATTCAGTATCCTGTGTTGTCAGGGTCTGCGTCTCACTACCTTGTCGCTCTGTTTCAGTTTCTTCTCCACCTCCTCAGCCGGCACGTCGATGTAGATGGAGACGTGAGGAGGCAGGAACTCACACAGGCTGATGTGTTTGATCTCATTGTAGTGCTGCACGCCTGCAGGACACACACACACATTTAAGACCTTCGTATCATATGGAGAACAATTCGTTTTTCGTAATCAAATTTAAAAAATCTACAAATATTGTCAATAGTTTTTTTAAGTTGAGGCAATTTCAGAGAGAGGCTAAATCAGGAGCATGTGCCTGACTCTCTGTTGTTAGCGACGTAGATACTTACACTCCTTCCGGATGTATCCCTGCTGCAACATGGCGTCCAGGAACACAAAGTCGCTGAAGGGAGAGCGCTCCAGGATCACTCCCTGGCCTTAAACACAGAGAATAAGCATGAGAATGATAGTACACTATAAATACTGTCATTTACAAATAAGAAGACTTAAAACAAACTCCTGTATCAGTGTTGCTTTGACCACATTTTCATTCTAGAGGCAGTCGTTGAGGAATAAAACATGTGTTGCATCTCTACCATCAGCATTACTTGTGATTACTCTCTAAACTGTTTTAAACCATATTGTAAATATCTTTATCTATATCCCTACCCGTTATTCCACATATTTATAAAAATCTATATTTTATATCGATATGTACATTAGTCTACTGATATTACAAGGGATGCCAACTGAATTGCATAAAACAGTCCAAAACATTTAAAATATATATATTTGTAATCCTTTTCAATCCCCATATACTGCACATATTAATATGTTGTTATTGTATTGCCTTTTTGTATATTATTATATATTTCTTGTCAAGAAACTTTTTCTTTTGTAATATATGTGACCTGCTCTATCGAGATCGGTCGCATTGACCCAAAGACACATTGTGAGTTGTATACACTGCTGGAAAGAGGAGATTCCTAGCTTTCTAATGATATCAGGATTGTTGTCGTTGTACTCCAAATATTAAGCAAAATATGTCACATTATATAACGACTGTCACTGAGTCATCATTTTGAGAAAAAGGCCTACAAGGTTTCCTCCTCTCTGGAATCCATCGATCTGATTGGTTAGCGGAGCAAATGATCCAAATACTACGGAGGGAAGATATTTTCGCTTGGATTAGTGGACTGGGGAAACTCGCGAGTGTGTGTACGTGTGTGTTTTTGTGTATTTTTGCGTTTGTGTGTATTGTGTTTGTTTCCCGGGGAAAACCCTCTCGAGAAACACCGGCTGTTGTTATGCCTGCTGTGACGTCAAGTGACTCCGATCTCCGCTTGTAATTATGCCGTCACAAGCTTCAAAGTTGTATTTATCATCTGAATTTGCCGAAACAAGTTTAATATTCTGAAAGCTAAGACTTTGTTTATTTGAAATCAGATGAAAACAAACTGTAACGGACCCTGCCGTGTTATCTATGATTACTATACGCTTACATTCCTAATGTCAGCCGGAGGGAGGGGGGGCGGCGCTGCGGAACAGCAGGGTGCGAGTGAGAGCTGTCTTCGTCCCTTTACAAGCTTCAAAAATGTATTTATCGTGTGATTTTGGAAATAAAAGTTTCATATTCTGAAAGCCAAGACTTTGTTTATTTAAAATCAAACAAAACATTCGAACCCCGTAAAAATTGCGCAACATTTTTTTTACGCAAATCCACGTTTATTTTGACTTCCGACTGATTTCGATAGAGCGCGTCACATATTTGCTCTTATTTGATTCAATAATATATCTTACTATGTTCATGTATGCACCATGATACACCAAAGCAATCTCCTTGTTTGTATAGACCTACTTGCTAATTAACCAGATCCTAAAATTCGCTACATCAATGTAAATGACCTAACTTTCGCACATGAATCTCTAAATGTCAGTGATACCTGTGGCGAGCATGTGTTCGATGGCGTCTGCGTACTGCAGCAGCCTCATGGTGTACATCCACAGCTGCAGCCTGTAGCTGTTCCCGTCCGCAGCTTTGGGATCCGTGTAGAACTTCTCCAGGCTGCACATCCCGTTGTAGTCCACAGGAAGAGGCTCCTTCTCCGCGGTCATCCTGTCCATGTAGTTGTTGTCCGCCTCCGGCATGTACAGCATCCCTGTAGATACAGAAATACACTTTATTGTTTTCAACGCAAATACCGTCCATGCCATCTATAGGTAAAAGTATCCAAGTTATTTGCCGAGTGAACTTTTTATCCTCATAACTCCCATTAGGACAACCAGTTGCATCAGCTCTGCTCTATGCATTACATTAATGCACACAATATCTGTTTATTATTATTCCACATATTTTATTCTATTGCATTGTAAATACTGCTATATTTTATTTTACTATATTTGTAATGTTATTATAGTTTTCTTATAATATTTCCCTATCTGTGTTTTTTTTTTTTTTTTTAAATTGTATGTATGCACCACGACCCCAAGTCAAACTGCTCGTGCGTGTCAACCTACCTGGAAGTAAACCTGTTTCTGATTCTGAAGTAATTATACCACTAAAAAATGCAGAGTAATCCTTTCAAAGCAGTTATGTATATAGGAAAGCCTGTGAATAAATAAATTGGCTGACTGATAGCGTCAATATCAGATTATCAAAGATATATCAAATTCCTGGTAGGCAAGCATCATCACAGTGTTCAGCAAATGTAGCCCCCTGATTGAGAAAAGGTGTAGCCTGTAAGTGCCTTCTCGGTCTCCTGTATGACTGTAACCCTAAAGGGAATCACTGATCTAAAAGTTGATCCTAACAGTGAGATAAATACCCAGTGTGTCAGCCAGCTTGGAGGCCAGAGCTCCTTTCCCTGAGGCCAGGTTTCCATCCACGGTGATGATTTTGCTGGTCGACGTTAACCGTGGCGTCGTCCTCTCGCCCATAACGTAGGTCAGCCAGCCGTACTGTAGGCTCCTCGCTGAGCTCGTGTGAACACCAGCCTGGATGACAGAGAAAAAAAACCATTGTAGTTGATCATTTGCGGTTAACACTGACCAGATCCAGATTATTTCACAGAGATTCCCTGCATCAAATGTTGCCTGGGTCCAAAAAAACAACCTGTTTCCTAATTTACAATACTTTGCACAATTAACTAATTTGTGAAAATGTAAACTTACATTTGTTTGAGAATATGACATAATTTCAACTGGCATATTACAGGATTTAAAACTAGATATAACCCAAGGAGTGTCATAAGTTAAGGTGAAAGGCCCAAACAACCATCCAGACTTTACCATTTCCATTTGTATTAACGCAGTACAATCCTAAAGATATGAAGTTTGATATGATATCAAACAGAGAGGAGAAGTCCTCATTTGAGAGGCTGAAAGCAGTATTTTCGGCCATATAGGAACAATTAATCAAATATATTAATATATTTCCTCTGCTCAGTTGACTAATCGTTGAAGCTTTATTAAAGACCAATCGCCAGTGTTGAGGTGATCAGGCTAATGAGAACTTTAACTGGTCAAATATTTGGTTAAAACGACATTTGGCCTCATCAACCATGGGTAGCTTTTCTTCTTAAATGTATTTTAGCAGGAAGTCTCATTGAGATCAATTCACAAGAGAGACCAGGCAGCTGTATAATCACAACACAGTATGCAACATGACATACAAGAAATACACAAGAACAGCTGTAACATCTGGGTAACCACAAGCCTCCAACAGCTCATTCTTTACGTTGCCCTAAATTCATAAATAGATTAAAATGTTTATAATTTTAGATATTATAGAACAAGTGTATAGCAGGAAAAGGCAGTTGTCCTTCATTTGAATCGTTATGATGTATTGCACACATGTCGCTTTGGATAAAGCCTCAGCTAAATGTAATGGATCTGTCAAAACCCCAGAATGCTACAGAGTTAGCTGGCAGTAGCCTAACCAAACAGCAGATTGAACACCGTGAAAGCATCAATAAAAGATCATTTAACAAGTACTCATATGCAGTCCCCTTAACAGCTTATTGTCTTTGCTCTGAACTCCAAACAAAATCATTTCAATAACAAACCAGCAGAAAGCCTGTTGGCTAGCTAGTTAGCATCCTAGCCTAGTTAGCTTGCCCTTGTGAACTTGACAGGGGAACAAGGAGAAATCAGAGTTTCTGTGTTTCTGCCCTCACCTTCTGTGAGATGTGTGCAGCTCTAAGAGCAGCTGCTCCCGGTGGGACGATCTGTCGGATCACCCTCAGGGCCATGATGAATAAACTGTCCTCCAAAGACCCTCCGACCTGACCCGAAACACAGCGACCGGGCGACTGAATAACACGTCAGAGGGAGAGTGGGGTCTTTACATGGGGGTGTCTCATGTATATTTCGTATGAGTATGTCTAAATGTTGCCTGAATAATGTTTTTTTAAGCAAGTGTTTATATGTGATCAACCAAGTATGTCTGCACTTGCAATAATTGAAATAAGATCACAATACATAGCGGATACAATTAAATAAATAGATGTTGAACATTTTAAAATTAAGCAGCACTTATTTGCAGTTTGTCTAAATATTGCCTGAATAAATGTATGTATTATATATTATTTTTAATTAATTACAACAATATGGCACCACTTTTAAAATGAGTAAAGATAAGAAGGCAATCTTAGCCAAGTGTATTTGATAAATATTTAACTTAAAATGTTACCTTTTTGTTTTTATCACTATTGTCTTGACATATATATGCAAGCTTCCCCCAAAGGAGTAACTAAACCAATCAATATTGTCTTTAATGCATACTTAATCTATTCTCATATCATTGTCAGGTCCCGGTAACCTTTAGCTTCTTTAACGAGATCAATTGCATGCTGTGTGTCTGTTTTCACACCAGCAGGTGGCAGTATCCATTTTTATTTAAATACATCCTGCTTTCCCACTGATGTCAATCCCAAAACTCTCCCAAAAGGCAGTGATACGTTTTGAAAAGAAAGTGCTAGTGTTAGTTGTACTTGAGTATATACTACATTTTGGAGGGAAAATGCTACTTTTGACTTTTGACAGTGATTTAGCATCTTTACTTACAACAGACTTTGCAGAAAAAAAGTTATGATTACAAATTAAAATCAATACATGAATAAGGATGTATTATTGTCTGACTTAACTACACAACAGTATAATTATGACACACACTCACACCAACCTCTCAAAGATGCCACATTAAAGCAATGAACACATTCATAAATACATGATCCATTAATACAGTATAATAAGCAGTTTTAGTCACAATGATTAGTTTAACTTATGATACTTGAAATACATTTCCTAATACTTCTTTTAAGATCCGAGTTGTGCTACCAGGATTACACATAGTCTGGTTCTCAGACAAGCCCTTGTGATTTCATCCCCATGGTTTGAGAGAACAGCTAAAAGGCTTAGACCAGGTCCATGAGACAAAAGCGATAAATAATTAAGTTAAATCTGTTCCTCACAAGAAATACAGGCAGCCACAACATTACACCACTGGAAGGGAAAAGTATCTCTGAGGTTGTGTGTCTGAGGAGGTGAGCAGCAGGATTTAAACCACATTATCCTTTGAGATGCAGCAGCATCTGGGGAGGAAACGCCGCCCTGAAGGCCCTCTTTGTTCAGCCTGTAGCAACATGATCTCAGTGTCTTCTTTTGTCACTACGGCCCTGAATTCAGCATCTCTTCAAGGGGAAAACCCTCAAAGTAATTCTACAAATATGTCTGTTTCATCTTTATGACTACACTGCAATGTACATAATGTGCATGGTCATAACACAACAACAATCAACCAGAAAAATGCCTTTAATATCATCATGGCTTTGAAGTGCAGAGATGATTCACTGTAGTGTGGTGGAGATGCTGGTGATAAGATCACGATAAGCTGTTATTGTAACAAAGAGAAACAGTGTTGGGAGAAGTATTCGGATACCTTAAACACATACAAAAAATATTCAGAATACTTACAAAATTACTTATCTCTAGTTTATGAATCGACCTAGCTTTTTCTTGTGTGAACTGCAAGTTTACTTTATGACAAAATATCACATATACACACTTTTGTGTTTTATGCATTTAGGTAAATATGTGAAATACTTGTAAAGTGAAGTAAAACATGACTGTATTTCCCTTTAAATTAAGCAGAGAAGAAGAATTAAGTGGCAGAAATAAAATAAAAATACTGAATTAAACTACCTCAAACAGTACATGTATTAAGTGTCTTCCCACCACTGCAGAGAAAGACACCAGAACAAATTCCTTCTAGTAATTACTTTGTTTCACTTCCCTTATATTTAATCACCTTCGGAGTTTTTTACGTTTCGCCCGTCCTGCACTTCCCCTCGCAGCTATACGAGCTCAGTGCACTCACACCTGCATTCTCGAGACTTTACATAATGCCTCCAGTCTGTCAGCATGCAAGTGTGACTCACTGGCTGTTTCCTCTGTAGGCTAGGAAACCACTAATGTAAACACGGCTGACAGTGAACTTCACCGCTTCATATTTCATAGGCCATTCAGTATGAGCGCTAGTGTTTCAGCTTCACACAGTCAACTGCTCCTACAAAGCAGAGTGGCAGAGTTAAATGCAATTCAGCCAGACAAAGCACCAACAACAACAATGGTATCTCTTCTCACATGTATTTGACATTGACAGCTGCACCCTGTTCCTTTTACAAGCCTGTTTTAGACATAACACATTCTAAACACTCTTCATAATGTAGACTACTTGAACCGACTGAACTAAAGTCCAAGCACCAATATTTGCTGCCAGACCAGGGGGTTTATTCCACTTCACAACATGACATGAAACTGATTATTTAGCCATTTGAAATGTTTCATTTAATGGTAAACACATGTTTGCAGAATAGATCAATAGATAAAGTCACATGGCAACCGTGTCTTCTATAATATAATATAACACAACCACCTGCAAAGTTGCGTTATGTTTAAACTGATGTTATCTTCAAAATATTTGTTTTCCCTACAATATCCACTTAGGAACTCAACCATGTTTAACTTTCTCAAGGTTTTGTTTAGGAAACTCAAATCCTTGGTTATGGTTTTGGAAAGAATGTTTGAGTGTGGCTCGACAAGAGACTGGATGTGTTTACTTTTTACCAAAACCTGATAGTTCGCTAACCAAAATGTTTCCATTGCCAGAGCTCTGGACTCTGTATCACCAACCCCAGCCCGCCCTATGACGTCTGTGAAGGAAATTACAAAGCAGTGAGTGAACGGCACGGATAAACTTTCCCTGAACGAGTAACTCCTGTCCAAAAACATGTTAGGCAAAACTACACTGTGTTGCACAGGGGTCTTCATAATCAACAGGGTCTTAGATAGATAGTGTTGGAGTCTACCGGACCAGGTCCGTCCTCCGCGCAGATCGTTTGGATATGGCCAGAGCGGGGTCGCCGTCCGGATCTGCCGATGACCTTTCTTAGTTCTGAGGGGAAAGGAATTGTGTCCTAGACACTATTCTCTGTTAGCTGTACAAAACTAGACTTTGCACTCCAATGGATTGTTTCTTCAAATAAGCACTTTATTACACAGTTCAACAAAGATATATCAATCCGTACTATACCACAAAGCGCTTTGGACTCCTTCTTGAGTTCCCACCGTGACAGGCTCGTCAGTGTGAGATCCCAGTTGAAGTGAGTCCCGAATTCGGAATATATCTTTTTCTTTATAGTGTTTGCTGTGAAGCCCCCACCTTTGGTGCTCTCTGTGCTGCAGTCTGCCTTTTCTGCCCAGCAACACACAGTTTTAGCCAAGGTCAGGCCAGGGCCATACTCCCTTTTTCTAATTACCTGTTTTAACTGGTTTTCTCACAAGACAGTTGCGTCTGGTGAGGATCAGGGCCCCACATCTCGTCCTTGAAGATAACAGGATGTAGCCGGCCAGCAGTAAACTTTAACAGCAGTAAACTTAAACACGTTATTTTTCCACTCAGACAGCTCAATGTTTCCTATAACAGGATTTCCTATATCTTATATTCACAGTTACTTTTTCCTTATCTTTATCCTTCAATCCCCCTTTTGCCCCATTCTAATGATTGGGGCAACAAAACAACGCTATTGTTTATGTACATTTATGTCAGCTGTTTTAGGCTTCTGTCTCTCTTTCCCACATTCTGCCATACGGTGGTACTGATGGTGCTGTCGGGAAAGTGTCCATTGCTGCTGCTTCTTCTTCGCCTTCCTCAATGTCTGGGTTGTTTTCTAAGGATAGCAAGGCGAGTTGTTGGCCCAGGGGAGTAGAAGGTGCTATGGCGGTACTAATTATTTTGTCCACCATTGAGCGGATACATGGGATGCAGCAGCACCCGCACAAGGTCAAAATTGCTGCAAACACGGCCATTGATATCTTGTGTAGTTTCATTTTGTGGGGAATTTGGATTATTACTTTGGTCAATGATTTGCCTCCCCCTTTCACCCACTATGATAATGATTATTCCAACAATGATGAAAAAACAAAGTGTTAAGGCCAAGCAATAGAGGTGTTGGTTAGGTCCTGAGTTCTTCTTCATCTTCGTTTTTCTTGTAAAAGTTCTTTGGTGTATCAGTGTAGGTGAGTGTCTCTTGTGTGGTGTGTGTATGTGATGCGTGTGGTGTACCGCCTACTTTGGGGGAGCGGTCCCTTGTTGTGCCTCCTCGCCGGCTGTTATCTCCTGGGCTGCCGTTGGTTCTCCTGTTGTCTCCTCCTCCTCGGAAGTTGAGTCGATGTCCACACTTGGGGGTTGGGGGGCTTCGGTTGTTTGCCTGATGTTCAGTTGGCCTAGGTCCTGGATGGTGTCAGCGAGGGTCCTGGTAGGTGCTGGTGCTTCAACACACCTGCTCCAGTGGTACCACGTGTCCCCCTTTCCTTGTAGGCGGACGGCATGGGATGTCCTCTGGGTCACTCGGTCGGGGCCGGAGAGCCTGGGGTTGACAGTCAGCCTCCTGCGTCTCGGGTCCCCCTTTCGGCGTCAGCAACCTGTGTGGAGAAATCTGATACAAATCCCTCAAGCCTACGCTCCGGGCTCTGGGGCCCTCGGCTGTTTGACCCACCACTGCGTGGCCACTTGGAGCCTGTTGGTGGGGTGTCTTAAAACAACAGACGTCTGTGCACAGGTTTTCTAAATTAATTGTGCAGCTTCAGAATCTTAATACTTGGACTGTGCCAACTAAATAAGAACCCCAACATCTTTAGGTAAACTAAATAACATATTTCAATAGCTCTGAATTTCTGACAAGCATCTGTATTTATTTTTAAATGAAATCCCTGAGATCCCATTAAAAATCTGAATATGATTTGAACTGCTAATGTTTCTGGTAAAGAAACACACTAATCTTATGGATTCAAAAACAACCAAAATCACAATACTAACAAAGTGAATGGCTTCCTGGTGATACTGCTTCTACCCGTCAGTGCTTAGATATTATCCCGCTGAAAAAATGAATACAGAATTCCAACAAACTGTCCTCAAATGTCTTTCTATTATGTATTTAGATTAAATGTATATCCCCATAATGACCTCAACAATAAAGTCTATGGCTTTTACTTCTTTACCAGGCTAGTTACATGATGTTGTCCAAATTACATTCTATCTCATTACATTACTATGTTTTAACTTTAACTGTAAATATGTTCTTTCTACATTTCAAACCTTAGTTACTTTAATACCTGTTGACACATTAGTTGACACATTACTCACAGGTCAGCTTCTTAAGTCCATCTCTCCCAGCAGCCCCTTGGCCACTGATTCTCTATCTGTGTTACCTGCTATAACTCAATCAATATTAGAGACATGTCAACATTCATCAAACAGTGTGTTATCCCCAAATATGGAGCAGGTAAATTCTAAAACTGTCAATCAATGGTCAGATTGAACAATGGAGTTGGGCAGCAGGTTCCTTTCAGTCCCTAAATGAAAAATGTACATTGTAAAGTTTACACTCCCCCTTTTTTACACATTATCTCATGTGTAAACAAAAACCTGTATGGGAAGAAAACCTTCAGGTCATAATGGATTATAAGACAATACCAAACATTTTTCCCAAATGTACATCCATCATTTCCCACAGTAAACACTCCAGTAAGTGTCTCTCTCCATCTTTCAGTCCTAAAAGAAACAGAACCTTCAAATGTCATAGTTTGAGTTTCACATTCTGCAAACAGCCACCTCCTGTGGGAGTGAAACATCAAGTAGGTTAGAAACGGTTTCCCCTTTTGTGCAATGTTAGGAAACCTCTCATTTCACACATTATTATCACACAGAAATAATGTGTTAGTCCAAAACATGCTTGATTAGTCATCGTTTTAAATCATGCAGTTGCACTGATCAGATGCAGACATACACTCACTCACACTGTCAGGTTGTAAAGTCAGGTTTTGGTCAGGTACACCTCAGAGTCAGTCATTGACAGTGCCTTCCCAAGTTACCCTGTCTGTCAGGGTCAAAGGTCAGTTGGTCTTTTTGGCCATGTGTCGTGCCCTGCAGAGATGTTCCAGCACAGGCCAGCATCCTCCGTCTATAGAAATCTGTATATATGGAGTGCCATCATTTATTAATTCACAATTACAACTATAATGTTCAAGATATCTCTGTTTTCCCAAATTCCCTGAAAAGTGTTAGCCAAAAAATGTCACTTCCTTATTGTACTACTACTGCAGTTCATTTACACCTAATCAATATCAACACGTCTAATAGATGTAATTCAGAAACTTGTGTACATCACTATTATCTTGTGTCAAAACATTATCAGGATCTGTAAAGCTCTGCTATGTATTCCATAACTCATTCTATTAATTTATCTTCAATTCTGGTGCACTTAAAGAACAATGTTACCCTCTTTAACAGTGCGTGGAACCCTGGGTGTCCTGAACATGTAACAATCACTCCTTCCCTTATCAAGGACCTAAAAACAGAAGTAATTTCATCAATGGTTTGTAGCTGAACTTAGAAATCATCCCTCATGGTAGGTATGTTTTTACTTTTTAACATCTCTAAATGTCAGTTAATTACCAACTAAATGAATGTCCATTAGGAGGTGGTGCCGCTAGTCCTCTAAACTCATAATCTGGTGCCGTGCGCTTCCTGTGAAGCTGCAAGTAAGATTTTAAAACCCACTGCAGGGTGGGTCGAGTGACCCCTCCTCCCTATTGGTCGTCAATAATATGCACCCTTCTAATGGGTGATTGAAGGCCCCACATTATTTCCCATTTCAGCCTCAGCCCTCTTTACTCTAAAATTACTTTTTAAATAGGAATATGTAGAAATGGAACAAATATTCAATCTTCAGAAAAGTTCTTAAACAATGTCTGTCTGGTGAACAGCCAACATATTTTAAAATGTCAGATGTATAAAAATAAGCCTAAATACTCCCTTACCCTCAAAGTCCAAATCTAGACACAAGGTGAACAGTTTTGGTAACGGACAATTTAATCTAAAAACAAAACAAAATTGGACTTGTGTCCTTGTTTTTTGTTCTTCAAAATACATTAGCAAATACCCTGCGAAGTATTCGCAACCTAACTAACCCTCCCTAGGATATGAAATCCATTAATCCCTTTACTCATAGTTAGTTTATATGTCTAAATTATTATGTGTGACCTAATAATCAGATGTCTTGTTTGTCAACCAAGAATATTAAACTTTAATCTTTTCAGTATTCCAGACCATCGTTTAAACAAGCAGCCTCCCCTCTCAAACACTAAGCATTAAGGTTTCTACACCACCCCCTGGGAAACTCTTGCACAATTATGCTGTAAAATCATTGCATCATTCCTCCAGAACAATCTGAGACAAGCATGTCTCAAGATCTTGTCATAATGAGCACAGTCAGTGATGCAGCTGTAGTCAGTGGCAGGGTCCCCAAAAAGCTAGGACCGGCCCTGGTCAGTGGGCTCCAAGGAAACTCTCCCTGGCTTTGGGATGAGGGAAGGAATCACTTGGCCGACACACGTTGTCGGCTGTACTGCAGAAATCCCCCAAAACCGCAGTACCTCTTCACACCACTGTTGCCTTGACAACGAGGCACAAGCATAATGTCAATATCTCCTATGCGTTCTTTGCATACTTCTTCTGTTCGCAGTGAGCAACTCTTCACCAACACACTGATTCAGAGAACCCAAAAGGTGGCGCACAACTTTCCAGTGCCGCTGTAAATCACAATAAATCAGCAACTGGAGATAAACTTAATTTAAATCTCTCCCCCAAAGGGTTACAAAATAAAACGGCTGAGTGTCTATATGGTCAGGAATGCTGAAACATGTGAATGTTAAAACAAATCAATGGCAGTAGTCTACCCAGATTCTTTACTCCATTAAAAGTAGTAAAACCACATTGTAAAATCTCTTTTGTCTAGTTGAAGTCCTGCTTACTTCATCTTTAAAATCTTCTTTAATTTGAAACCACAAAAGGTCTTTAATGGTATCAATTGTGGACTTCCTTAATATGAATTGTAAATGCAACATATGTTCTCTTTAGAACACAGATATGACAGTAGCTGCTGAAACTGGTTAATAGCAGTTTTCTGTCAACCTAGTTAAGCATGTTGTTGTTATATCTAGTAAATATATTTTTATTTCATGTTTACTCACAAAACAATATGACATTATTTAGAAACAAGTTTTACTCTCTCTGAACTCTTCAAAACATCTACTTGTCTTTCTCTTTCCTCCCTGTGCCCTGCAGCTGCCGGCTCAAGTTTCCTCTCATCAATCACCGGTGTGTTTGTGCAACACCTCTGTCATGCGTAACCATTTAACAGATTCATTCTGACTGACAAACTCATAACAACCTCCCGTTTACTTTCTACTCTTTCTTCATAAACTTACAAACACAATTAATGTCTACTAATGATATTATAAAAACACTAGGTGGAATAATCCACTATTATGTTCAATTTGAATCAAACTTTAACCTGCTTCATATACTCAGCAAACAGTATTATTACTTTCCCTCAACGTTACTGTATGCAATAAATGCCTTCGAAATATAAGTAAACTTCTCAGTAAATGACAAATACCACGAAATTCACAATGCAATGTTTCTTTCAAATATCTACGACACATTGATCTATTAATCTTCAATGTTATTCCCTCCTTCTTCAGACCACTCGATTATTCACACACTTGTTTTAAATTCAATGCTCTTTCTTCATGCATTTTAAGAAGAGAGAGAGAAAAAAGAAGGAGGGGGGTGTGGGTACTCTCACAGACACCCCGGCTTGAACAGGCATTCCATGAGGAGGGGGCTTCCTTGAAACAAGAATGACTTCGTATCTATTTATCTGACTAGGTTAATATGTGTTCACTTGTATTTATTAATACACTGGACAAATCTTGTCGTTACTCTTAATGTCCTTATTCTTATTTATTTGAATGTCCGTGGAGCAACACAGAATATTTAAGAACAGAGGGCAGCTGACCACAAATGAGCTTCCCCTGTTATATAAACATTAATATATTCCTTCTGACTGACAAGCGTTCAAAAACCCTCCTGTTTATCACTTAGGCTACTACTTTTTGTTTTATTCATAACCTAAAAATACAATTGTGATGAATAGCTTGCTCTTTTTCTGATTGAAACAAAGAGTATACTCTTCTACAGAATCCGAAAGTGGGGGGAGATTCTTTCACAGACAAATACTGACACCCCGGCTCCGGCTGGAGCTCTCAGCCTTTTCAAGAGAAGGGGGGCTTCTTTCAACAACTAACAACAAACTATTGGTATACCAAAACATTTACCAACATAAAACAAGGTCTTTACGAATCAACAATGACAACCAACAGACAGAACAATCCACAAACAGCAAACATTGTACACAGATATATTAGCTACTGATACGGCGACCAGTTTTACACCTTACTATTGGCTACTTGTTTGACAAGTTTGACACCTTACTGTTGGCTACTTGTTTTGACAAGTTTGACACCTTACTGTTGGCTACTTGTTTTGACAAGTTTGACACCTTACTGTTGGCTACTTATTTGACCAGTTTGACACCTTCCCGTTGGACCGCGGCGGATCCTCATAAATTACGGGTTCCACCCGCTTCTCATCACAGATTTGTTTATACCCTTGTTGATCTATTCAGTGCACACCATTTTATTTACGTTTTATCTTTACTTTTTAGCTGAGACAATTATTTCTGCCATTTTCACACAATCCTAAAATTTAGTGGTATTTCAAACACATCTATTTGTTGTAACAGGCAGATGCTTACCTTGATTCTGAATTGCCCGGGTTTTTGATTGTGTGAGATGGTTTCTTGTAAAAGCCGTAAACTCAATGTTTTTTGGTGTCCTCTCAGAAAGTCATCGGTGTCCGGACTTCCCGCTCTAGACCATCACGTCACGGGGTCACCAAGCTGTTGGAGTCTACCGGACCAGGTCCGTCCTCCGCGCAGATCGTTTGGATATGGCCAGAGCGGGGTCGCTGTCCGGATCTGCCGATGACCTTTCTTAGTTCTGAGGGGAAAGGAATTGTGTCCTAGACACTATTCTCTGTTAGCTGTACAAAACTAGACTTTGCACTCCAATGGATTGTTTCTTCAAATAAGCACTTTATTACACAGTTCAACAAAGATATATCAATCCGTACTATACCACAAAGCGCTTTGGACTCCTTCTTGAGTTCCCACCGTGACAGGCTCGTCAGTGTGAGATCCCAGTTGAAGTGAGTCCCGAATTCTGAATATATCTTTTTCTTTATAGTGTTTGCTGTGAAGCCCCCACCTTTGGTGCTCTCTGTGCTGCAGTCTGCCTTTTCTGCCCAGCAACACACAGTTTTAGCCAAGGTCAGGCCAGGGCCATACTCCCTTTTTCTAATTACCTGTTTTAACTGGTTTTCTCACAAGACAGTTGCGTCTGGTGAGGATCAGGGCCCCACATCTCGTCCTTGAAGATAACAGGATGTAGCCGGCCAGCAGTAAACTTTAACAGCAGTAAACTTAAACACGTTATTTTTCCACTCAGACAGCTCAATGTTTCCTATAACAGGATTTCCTATATCTTATATTCACAGTTACTTTTTCCTTATCTTTATCCTTCAATAGAAATATCTTATGTGCAAGCAGACATTTGAACCTGCTGTTGACACTTCGGGAAAGGTCAAGGGGTCACCAAAAACATAGTGATTCATCCTCTGGGGACTACGAATATCCAACATGTCAGTCAGGCTAAAAGCTTTCAAGGTTTCACTTGTTTTGGAGATAGGGTCGGACCATTTTCTATCTGTTATCAACACCTTTAGATTTCTTTTTTTAATTCCATGGATTAACAAGAACCTGGTAAAGAAGTTGACTTGAAGAGATGACACAGCAAAAGCACAAATACGTTGTTAAGTGCAAGGGCAGTGGGGGTTACTGTGAAAGAAAACCATTAGGTCTTTGCAGCCGATGTTGGGAGATGAACTCACATACAGTTACAGGTAGAGCACCAACACGTTCCTGTTTCCCCCCCCCCCCCGGAGGACCCAGAGTAATTAGTCAACAGTAAAACAACAATACTCCACATTCAGGTCTCACGGCTGCAGCCCTGTGAGGCCGGCGGAGGGGTTTAGCGAATCTATCTGTGCCAAATTTCCGCTGGTTTTACAGCAGGTTTTATTTCACTCCTCTGCAGTTTGCACTGGTTTAACGGTGCCAGCAGGGAGGAGGCTGCCGGCATTGTTTTTCATTAAAACAACTCAAAAGCATGGCAACGCAAATAGCAGCTTACATTTCCTGCCCAACTCTACACCTGCCTTATAAACCATACTAAGGAACCTACAGCAGCAGTTTCATGATAATTGTGACTTTAGAAAACAACCGGTATTCCAGCTTCTGATTATATTGTTTAGTTCTATTTCGTCCCTACTGACCGCCAGAGGCGGTGCTTTAGCACTGGATATGTCCATCGCGCGCATGCGCAGCTCGAGTACCAATAACAACAAAGTCACCTGTGACCCACGTGACACCGGCTATATCCGCCGGTATTGTCAGAGGATCTGTTCCTTTTCATCTTCTCGGCTGTTCTCTTTCTTAGAAGCTAATTATCTGGTCTTAACATTGTGTTCTGACTTGGTTGCTTGATTGTTAGCAGCAGCCGCTTGGCTAACATCTTGCATGTACGGTTAAGCTTCATTATTTAACTCAGCCGGTGAGGGCAGTGCTCTCGCTGCTGCTCCCGGTAAACGCATGGTGTGGTTGCAGTAGCGCTATATCGTGGTATTTACTGCTCCTAGTACTAGACTCCTAGCACTAGGACGATATGCAGAGAACAATCTTCACTGTGTGCTGTGTGCTCTGCATGTATGGCCATTAAGGAGGATTTCATCCTCCCAATATTATATTGTCTAGTGGGCAGCCGTTGGCTGACACTTTTAGGCACCGGCCACAGTTACTATTGTAACTACGGGGTTAAGCCGTAAGTACTGGCCATAATTACTACTGTAACTACGGTTCCAAGCTGTGTAAGTACTGGCCATAGTTAATACTGTAACTACGGGGTTAAGCCGTAAGTACTGGCCATAGTTACTACTGTAACTACGGTTCCAAGCCGTGCACGTACTGGCCATAGGCAATACCGTAACTACGGCTCTATGCCGTGTAAGTACTGGCCATAGTTACTACTGTAACTACGGTTCAAAACCATGCAAGTACTGGCCAGAGTTACTACTGTAACTACGGCTCTATGCCGTGTAAGTACTGGCCATAGTTACTACTGTAACTACGGTTCTAAACTATGCAAGTACTGGCCAGAGTTACTACTGTAACTACGGCTCTATGCTGTGTAAGTATCCAAGCCGTGCAAGTACTGGCCAGAGTTACGACTGTAACTACGGTTCTGAGCCGTGTAAGTACTGGCCATAGTTACTACTGTAACTACGGTTAGATGCCGTGTAAGCCCTGGCCATGGTTACTGCTGTAACTACGGCTCTGTGCTATTCTTTAGAAGCTAGTTATCTGGTCTTAAACATGTGTGTTATTTAACTTGATCTCGCTTGATCGTTAGCAGCAGCCGCTCGGCTAACGTCTTGCGTATACTGTTAGCTTCTTTATTTTACCCAGCTAGGTGAAGGCAGTGCTCTCGCTCCCGCTCCCTCTACCGGTAATGCGGATGTAGCTACATCCCTTTTTTTGTTCGGCGAGTAGTAGCACCGCTCTACTCTTCCCGTTCAGCAGGTAGCCGGTGAAGGCTGTGTTCCCGCACCCGCTCCCGGTTACACTGCATCTGGCGTTCGACTCTAACTTAACCAGTGAAGGCAGTTCTCGCCCCCACTCCTGGTAGACGCCAAACGGCCTCGTTTTTCCGTTAAGCAGGTAGCCGGTGAAGGCTGTGTTCCCGCACCCGCTCCCGGTTACACTGCATCTGGCATTCGTCTCTAACTCAACCAGTGAAGGCAGTTCTCGCCCCCGCTCCTGGTAGACGCCAAACCGCCTTGTTTTTTCTGTTAAGCAGGTAGCTGGTGAAGGCTGTGTTCCCGCACCCGCTCCCGGTTACGCTGCATCTGGCATTCGTCTCTAACTCGACCAGTGAAGGCAGTGTTCTCGCCCCCGCTCCTGGTAGACGCGGAACTGCCTTGTTTCTCCGTTAAGCAGGTAGCCGGTGAAGGCTGTGTTCTCGCACCCGCTCCCGGTTACACTGCATCTGGCATTCGTCTCTAACTCAACCAGTGAAGGCAGTTCTCGCCCCCGCTCCTGGTAGACGCCAAACTGCCTTGTTTTTCTGTTAAGCAGGTAGCTGGTGAAGGCTGTGTTCCCGCACCCGCTCCCGGTTACACTGCATCTGGCATTCGTCTCTAACTCAACCAGTGAAGGCAGTTCTCGCCGCCGCTCCTGGTAGACGCCAAACTGCCTTGTTTATTCTGTTAAGCAGGTAGCTGGTGAAGGCTGTGTTCCCGCACCCGCTCCCGGTTACGCTGCATCTGGCATTCGTCTTAATTTAACCAGTGAAGGCAGTGTTCTCGCCCCCGCTCCTGGTAGACGCTAAACTGCCTGGTTCCGTTAAGCAGGTAGCTGGTGAAGGCTGTGTTCCCGCACCCGCTCCCGGTTACGCTGCATCTGGCACTCGCCTCTAGCTCAGCCAGTGAAGGCAGTGTTTTCGCCCCCGCTCTTGGTAAACTGCCTTATTTACTAATCCAGCTAGGTGAAGGCAGTGATCTCGCTCCCGCTCCCTCTGCCGTAACGTGGGTGTAATTACATCCCTCTTTCTGTTCGGCGAGTAGCAGCAACGCTCTACTCTTTCCATTAAGCAGGTAGCTGGTGAAGGCTGTGTTCCCGCACCCGCTCCCCGCTACGCTGCATCTGGCTACCTACAGAATGGTTCATTCATGTAGCGCCTGTAGGGTTTCTCTTGAGCCCGAGGACGGCCACGACCGCTGCCCCTCCTGCCTCGGCCGCTTCTGGCGGTCAGTGGGGACGAAATTTCGAGCATCTGAGGGAGGTTCTCACGGTAAACGCCTGCATGAGCTGTAGCTGCATGCCTCGGGTGCTCAGAGTGGCTCGAATCACTGAGGTGGAACGTCTGGCAGCAGCCAACAGACACCTCTCCTTGTCACGTACTCCTCCAGATCAATTCGGCCGTTCCCGGCGACTTGAGGGAGCGATGGCTTTGTGTGCTCCCCCCCAATAGAAGGACTAGAAATAGGCTGTCCTCTAAAGTGGATCGGCTAGCTGCCGATAGGGGCATGATGAAGTCGCCTCTTGGCCCTTCAGCCTGGGCCCGGTGTAGGGGCTGCTAGCGCCCCTCCTTCGGCTGACGCACCTCCTCCGGTTGACGGAGAGTCCTCCGTCGCGTACCAGTCGAGCCAGGGGAGCTGTTTAGATCAGCTGCCCTGGAGGCACTGGAGTGTGCCGCCCAAGCTAGGCAGACCAGGCAGCAGCACTCGGGTCCTCGCAGACCTGTGCCCACTCCCAGCAGGCCCAGGGGCCGCTCTAGCAGCCGCACTCAGCCGCTGGATTACAGGGGTGGTCTGCAGAGGTCTTAGCGGCCCACTCAACCGCCTCCCAATGACTTTCGTGCCCCATGTCACCCGCCTTCCAGGTGGCCTCGTGCCCCAGAGCCTTACCGGAACCCCCCCAAGAGGCTCCAGGGTCCGGGGGGCTGGGCTCTGAAATCCCGGGGGTGGTCGGCGGCTGCTTTCCCAGCAGCAGCTCAGTTTCTGGGCAGTCTGTACTTCCGTCCCTTGGGTGGTTTTCACCTTAACCCAGGGGTACGGACCGCAGCTCCGGCCCCTAGCCTTCAGCTGGGTCTAATTGACAGTCGTCAGCGATCCGGCAGGGGCCCTACCTCTGGGCCAAGAGTTGTCCGTCCTTTTGTCCAAGGACGCAATCAACCCAGTAAGACCCTCTGCTTAGCCAGGGGGTTCTACTCGGCATACTTTCTCGTGAGCAAGAAAGTCGGCGGATTTCGCCCGATCTTGGACCTCAGAGGAATCAACAGATTCCTGAAGGTGCTGCCATTCTATATGCTGACTACTGCATACGCACAAGTGGAGTGGTTCCCAACCGAGGGATGCCTACTTCCACGTGGGCCGGGCAAGAGGGTGCCTTATATTCAGTTCCTCCGGCCCTTGGGCAGACTGGCAGCTGCCTCGGCCGCTGGGCCCTTAGGCCCGCTGTCGTTGTGCCCCATGCAGATGTGGCTGAACAGCCTTCACTTGGACGCCAAGTGGCACAGGCACAGTGAAGTCAGGGTGTCGCAGCATTGCTCCACTCTCCGTCACGCTGGAGGGGCAAGGCCTATCTCTGGTAGGCGTGCCCATGGGCGCCATCCCATCCCGCCAGGAGACCATCACCATAGGTGCATGTCTCTCAGGGTGGGGTGCAGTGCGGCAGGGCAGGACCGTTCAGGGTCAGTGGTCTGCCCAGCAGAGTGCGCGCCGGGTCAACGTGCTAAAGCTTCGGGCCGTGCAGCTTGCACTCACGCACTTTCTACCCCAACTGGGGGGCAAGAATGTGCGTGTTCCTTGGGGACAGCATGTACATTGTTGCTTAGACAACAGTCCCTTCTAGATAGTGGACGTTCTCACTCCACTCTGAATTTATGTGGCTGCGATTCTGCCCAACATGTTCGGGTCGACGGCGCCACGGCGGGGTGCCACAGGTCGGTGTCCCTCTTTATGAGAGGGGCTTTACGGCAGCGTCCCCCTTGCACCCCGAGGGCTCCGGCTTGGGACCTGCCCTTGCTGCCGGATGCCCTATCACCTCCTCCCTTCGAGCCCCTGGCCCAGGTGGGGCTTAGGTGGCTGCCCACAAAGGCAGCATTTCTGCTTGCCATAGCCTCAGGGAAGCGAGTCGGAGAGTTGCATGTCCTCTCCATAAACAATACATGCCCGAGGTGGGACTCTCATGCGTTGCCCTTTGGGAAAATGTGGCATTCCCGCCCGGGGTCCTTCCACAAACTCACTTCAATCAGCCTGCCCAGCTGGCACGCTTTGACATTCAGGAGTACGGCACATCGAAGTTGCTGTGCCCGGGGGGTGCCCAAAGGGCGTATATCAAGGCTACTGCCTGTATACGGCAGGAGGAGCAACTCTTGAGTTTGCCCTGGCGGCACTAAAGGAGGTTAGGCCCTCTAACCAGTGGCTTCCCCACTGGGTTGTCGATACCATCTCACAGGCTTACGGGGCCAGTGGCCGCCCCCTGCCACCAGGCTGAGATGCCACTCTACAAGGAGCATCTCAACATATTGGGCTGCCCTGAGAGGGGTGCCCCTGGAGACCATCTGCGCCGCGGCGTCGTGGGCGTCTTCTGGCACATTCTCCAGTTGTCATCAGGTCAATGTCGCCACTCCCCATTCTTTGGGCGTGGTCCTTTTGCCGAGCTCCGCTGCTTCCAGTGGTGAGCAAGGGCTTGGATTCTTCATGACATTGTTGGTATAGGTCATCCAGTGCTAAAGCACCGCCTCTGGCGGTCAGTAGGGACGAAATAGAACGATAGTTACGGCTGTAACTACGGTTCTATGAGTCCCGGATGACCGCCAGAGTTCCCTGTCACTCAGAATTCTTGTGTGCTCGCGAGAAGATTCGGGGAACAGATCCTCTGACAATACCGGCGGATATAGCCGGTGTCACGTGGGTCACAGGTGACTTTGTTGTTATTGGTACTCGAGCTGCACATGCGCGCGATGGACATATCCAGTGCTAAAGCACCGCCTCTGGCGGTCATCCGGGACTCATAGAACCGTAGTTACAGCTGTAACTATCGGCCTATCTGTAGTGCAGAAACGGACTAATTTTGTGATGGACGCTGTTGTTCCACATTAAAGCTGAAATTAAAAGTGTTTCATTGTGGACGGGTGTATTGTTAATTCTCTCTGATATATATTTTAGAGGCTATTTGTGGCGTATTCAAATCTGAAATTGGCACCAGCGTTTCAAAGTCACTGCTTGATTGACAGCTTGTGGCTCACGCCTTGAATCATTTCCTGTTGAGTAATTTATTTTATACTCAAAGCTAAACAAGTATTGTCAATGTTAGAACATGATGTTCCACAGCGTCTTATGTGTGAGAACAACACAGCAGAACAATATAAATACAATGGTTTACCTAAGATGCTGTTGTTGCTCTGATTGTCTGCTCTGATTGGTTAGCTGGCCGGCTCTGTTGTGATTGGTCAACCATTTAGAGATGTCCCTCCCTTCGCCTATACTGTACATTTTGTTGGCCAATGGAAGTGTGAGTGTTATATAGTGATGTCACTATAGGTTACAGAAGTAAGCCAAGTTAAGTGTTAAGATGTATCCTTTAAGTCGTTTATCAATCAAAACATTTGCCTGTACAGCTTTTGAACTTCACTAATTATTTCCGTTGTCTATATCAGCAGTGTAATGCAGCCCAAGAGCCCCATGTTTCAGGGATGTAAAAGCAATAAAGGGGAAGTGAGAACCTCTTTGTGCCTCATGAGAAGAAGCAGCAGGTGGCTCAATGTCAATTAGAGGAAGCATGGAGCGGCTGTCTCCTTAAAATATACTGCTAATTTGCAGATTAAATGTAATGACCTCCAATTTGTGTATCATCACAGTGACACATGAGGATGCCACGTCCAATGCGAAAGGATATATATATCTTTATATTTCCCGTAATTTGTTTTCCATCGAGATACACTCATGGCGCATGATGGTTATTTTAGTCAGCTTAAAGTACTTGAGGGCATTCTTTTCAGACTGAGCACTGAGCACTCATGATTTCTCTTAGTGGTAACATAGAGTTCGAGTGGACACGTACAGTATGGAAAAACAGGATTTCAAAACATGACTACTGTGGGTTTGTATGTACTTCCTGTTAAGGGTATATGTGTCCTGTGCCTTTCTATCTAATTTACTGCTCTACTTTTCCTGACAGTGAGGCCCCTCCCTCTGGCTGCAGACCAACACCACAGTACTTCCACTGCTACTAATAATATCACATATGAAACTAATTGCCCACACAAGTGCGAATGAACAGAAATCATGACATTAAACAGGGTGCTTTATACGATCTTCTGCTCACTTTTATAGCGCTGTGGTTGAGGGTATAATGGATCTGAGTTACAGCTAAAAACTGCCCTCCTGTCCTTCACACGCGATTCTTCCCTTCCCAGAGGGCAGCAGTCCTGCTTCTTGTCAAGCCTCCGCCTGTTTGAAAAGGACTCTGCACTCAGGGGATCTGATGGTCCATGCAAGGGTGTCCACTTTACCAAATCATTATGAAACCCCTTCCCAAGTACACCAATTAAGTTGATAGAAAGGCAGAAATCTCATGGGTCATGTTGGAGGAATGATGATGAAGGCTGTTTCTTTTTCTTAAAGATAAAATAGGACGTTTAATAACTTATAACTAAATTGATTAATGAGAAGGAATCATTTTTATATTTATTTTTAGTGATTATTTTTGTATGATTTATTTTACATTTTATTTTATTTCATTTTTATCGCAGTTTTTATTTTTTATCATTATTCTTTTTATTTTCACAAAGTACGTCAACTTTATGAGGTAATATTTCTTCCTATTAAATCACAATCAACCTAATGACTCTTATGTATCTTATAACTATGATTTACTTTCTAATAATTATATGCGGTGTATTAGTCATAACTATGAGATATGGTGTCACATATTTGATTTAACACATCACTAAGAAACCATTTGACTTCGATCCCTAATTTTGTCGGATGAGAATTTGTATTTCGGCTGCATGTTTTGACCAAGGAGGGAATGATCTTCTTTAAATCTTGCTCAGAGCATAATGAATAATAATGAATCACATAGATTGCACATCTCATTGCTTCAGCTTGAAATACTTTGTCTCTGAGTAAACCCAGGTCAAGACTGAACTGTTCCAATGGTGAAATGAAACCCGTAAAGAGCAGTGTGAGGGAAGTTATGCAGTGGGTGGAGAACAATAAAAGGCAGTGAGGTAGTTGGCCAGCCTTCCTGGATGGAAACCACCGCTGCAGGCTGAATAAAACATGACTCTAAAGTTAGTGTGAAATAAAGACACCGAGCCTGGTGTTGATGGCTGTGCAGCGATGGCTGTCACACAGGAATGCACCGGCCAAATAAATAAGCACACAGAGCGGATTAAACGCATGGGAACAGTTGCGTTCACCAGCAACCACACGCCAAATTATGTGGCACGGCAGCTGCCATGTTCACATTTCCCATGTTCCTCAGCTGCCCTGTTATCCTGTTGAATGTGGGGGTCTCTCAGTCCGCAGCCTGTTAGCAGGTAGGTTAGCTTTAGTTAGCTCTCATGCGAGCGGCCGGATAGAGATACTGTCAGGCAGCGCTGAAAACCTCTCCTCTTGATTTATTGTCCTTTTACTTTCACTGTTAGAATGTGGGAGAACAAGGTATTTCAGAAAGTACCTGCACAGTATTGATCATTTTTGCTTTATAGTTCCCTGACATTTTTTTCAGGGAAATTTTTCAGCCTGACTGTCTTGCTGCACATACTCTCCCTAATGTAACCTGAGTTTGTACTTTTATCTTCAGATGTACATCTAAATTCACCTGCAACACAAAGCTGTCCTTAAAGAATATATTGTGACTTTTATTGTGTGCGCTTCTGTTTCCTGCCTGTGGACTATGAGGTTAATTGTAATAGCATTTTTGATAACTTCATCACTTTTAGCTAATTTATTACGTAGATGGCCTACCTGCCTGTCAGCCTTCCATCGGGGGCACACAATATCTCGTGCCCTCATTGGTCATGTGCGCGTTCGTGTGTGTTGGAGGAGGGGCTCTATAAGGAAGTGGCAGATTTTCTCCGGTTGTGTATTTTCAAATTCGAGCGATTTCGAGCCGGTTTCTCAAATTTACCTACCCCACCTTTAACATACACTGTCCCCAAATCTATATGAAGTAAATGAAATAAAAAATGTCTCCTGACTAATTGTTGTTTGAATTATGGGGGAACAAAATAGTCACAAAAAGAAATATGTCCACAAAGTCATGCCCTTTATTTATTTTCTTCCTGCAGACTATTTCAACTTGTTGTGTTACATTTTGTGTTGGGTTGTCATCTTTACTTGCATGTTTTTCTATACCTATTTGTTGCAGTAGAATTGTTGGAAAAAAGCCATAAGGACAACAGGAATGTGATTGCCAATGACTCCAATTGTTGAACATATATGGCAATATATGAAAATACTTTCAAAGAAAAAGAAAAATGACTTACAATTCCCTCATGTTTACTTTTTACATTTCCAAAATCTTATTGTGGTTACTCAAATATTTCTCTTTGCTTGCACCACGACATTGTTAACAAAACCACAACATAAGCCATGTTTTGTTGTCTATGTTTTTTGCGATTGATTGTACTAGTCACTGAAGGTTCACTGATTGTTACCATGGAAACTGGCTATTAGTTCTGAGTTGGCCTCTCACAATGGCTTAGTATTTAAGCTAAAAAAGAGAGCCAGGACCAATTATGGATCACTTTGACATTAATAACAGGACTTTTTGACTTTTAACTTAGAAATTATTGATCTAATATATCATTCCAATTACTTGCACTGTTTCACTATTTTTCCTTTTGTATTTACTATTTACTTGCACTGTTTTTTTCTGTTTATCTGTTTTATTGTGTTGCACTGTTGGAGGAGCCTGTGACATAAGATATTTATTGTCATAACTACACTGTAGCTATGCACGTATGACCAATAAAAACCTTGAACCTTGAACCTTTTACTTAAAGGGGCTTTTCTCTTTCTTCCTGTCGTGTGTTATAGGTTGTTGTGCATGTAATTGATCTCTAAAGGCTCAAATCAAGTTCCCTCCAGAGGAAGTTTCTCACACACTCCCCCCTGCCTTAAATTCCTCAATTGGACTCCTTTGCTTCCTTACTTAACATAATGACATCACTACGTAACAACCAGGCTGGACATCTCCTAGCAGCCAACCAAGCCGGCCAGCTGACCAATCAGAGCAGACTGGGCTCTGGTTTCAGACAGAGGGTGAAAAGAGGTGCTGCAGCACAGGCAGTATGAGAGAAATAAAGAGCTTTTTGAACATTAAAGCAGGAGACGTGTCACGGTGGAGGCACAAAATACAAATATGAAGCTGAAAATGAGCAAAATGTGTCCTCTTTAAGTACAGCCTCTTAATACTTTTAAAATGAATGTCTATGTATGAGAGCAACATTATGACTTGTGAAACACTTTAGACAGGTCTAAAATATGTTTTTGTAACCGGGCCAAGCAGTTCTCACCATTATTCCTTCAGGAAGTGGCTCTTTTTCCACCACCTTGCTGTGAGCGTGCTTTCTCATCAGGGGCTGATTGTTTGTGGAGTTTGAAGCCGTGGGAATATCATTGTGACTTGTAGACGGTTGTGTTTCAAAACCATTAAAATAAAATAATGATTGTGTATAATCATAATTACCTGCTGTTTCATAAATCTATTTCATGCAGAGGCTGATGGATAATGCATAAGCCACAGATATGTGGAAGTAAATTAATTACTGGAATTAATAAACCTACAGTATCTGTCAGTGAGATAAGTGATAATGTGATATGCAATGGGGATATACTGTAGGTATAAAATCAATCATAATTCAAATGTATTATGGGAAAATCTTTGGTTCTACTTTTTAATTTTGATCTTCACAGGTTTATCTGCAAAGATCTTGGGGGACTTTACAAACAAATGATAAAAAAAAACCTTTTTATTCAGTTCAAGATATTTGTGATGTTTGCCAACTATTACAAAAAATGTAGTGTCCACAGAGTAGATGCATGACCTTTAAAAAGGAAAATGTATTTACTTTACCTGTCCAATTCCATTCTTGATGGCTGCATTCAGGCAAAGTGTTCCCTCTCTTTGAGTCGTGGCAGCGCTTCACGTCTCCACCTCAGGCTCTCAGCAGTCAAACCGTCCAATGTATACTGCAAACACCGAGGTTCCTGATGAAAGCACCACATGTCTATTTTTCTCTTTTTTAAAGATGTTTTTCGCCTTGTGTTGCTGTGTGTTTGTGTGACAGTTTATCTCTTTTTCATATACAAATTAGAATGATAACTTGTGTTCACACACACAATTCAACTATGTATGTCAAAACATAGCAAAACAAGTCAACATGAAATTGTGCATTTAGAGGTACAATTGTTTGTGTTCAAATTTGACTTTGAATTAATCTAATTAAAATGGAATTAGACAGGTATAAATACATTGAAATACATTTAAAAACAGTCCTTAAAAAGCCCAGAGAACACAATAAAAATCAAACAAATTAAAATAGAATAAATTAATTAAAAAAATTACAGAGCAGTGTAAACTATGAATAGTTATTTGAAGGCTGTGGGCTACACTTTTAAATTATGCAAATATCCCCGAGCTTGATTTCCCTATTTACTGTCTGCTTGTTTGCTGACCCTATTTAACCCTGCAGTCAGGTTTGTCTACAATGTCAGCCTGTCATGATTACAAAGAACACAGCGTCTAGTTTTTGAACCAGTGACAAAGTTTCGGCGGGGAATGTGAACTTGACAGGCGTTATGAGGAAGTAAAGTGTGCCCAAGATACACAGCGCTGTTTACAGAGGAAGTATGGGAAGAGTTTATGGTGTGAATGGTCTCCATGGCAACTGTTGGCAACATGTCTATAGCTGTCACTGATGTGTGGTGAAGTGAAATGGAAGGCTGCTTTCCAAATAACTGAGGAAATCAAAACATCAAACCATCAAACAGTGAGGCCTTTGTCTATTTAGTCTGCCCTCATTGCTAGAAATGGGAAGGACTGAATAATAATGATAACACCTGTCAGTGTAACACAATGCAGTCAAACAGCACCACAAACTATCGCCTCCAAAAATATCATAAAGTTCAACACCACTTTAAAACCTGCCTTTTAATCCTTTAGATTTCTTGTGCTCTTTTTGTAGGATGCTCTGCAAAATGTTATGATACGTAGGTGTTAAGGATTTGAACCTGGAAAATAGCTTCATGTCCAAAAGGCTTTTTGGGGGGTAAAAAATGACAACTTTCTCAGTGCGAAAAAATGCATTTCTCAAAACCCAACCAATTATTTTACATTTGGTCACAAAAAGCATAAAAGGTTTGACAAAATCTAAGACGTGAACACAAACCTCCATTTCATTCTTCACAGAGGTAGATGTATATGTTTTTGAGTGTATGATCCTGTGTACCATTTTTATTTTCATTTTGTATACATGGTACACCCATAGGCTGGTGTAGAAAAAAATATTAAATTGGAAATACTTAAAACACAGTTATAAAGAATACGTACTAATAGGAAAAGTAAAAACTGTTAATACTGTGATTTTTTTTTATTATGACATTCCTAAATGGGTGTATAGTTGCTTCAAACCACATGTATTATGTTCTCTAAACCCAACTATGACATCTTTAAATACTGCATATACATGTTAAAAAGGGGGATTTAACTAAAGTATGACCAAGTACATTAACATTATGAGTATTTCGTATGCATACTGACTTATTTGACTGCTTTACAGTACCAGTGTGAAATGCACTACATAGACTACTGTACCCAAGACTGATGCTTAGAAATGCATTATTTGGCAAAATGTATGTGGTGGACACATCTGTGAGTAGTTTTGGTCTAAAGGGCTGTACTTGATGGTTTGGGGTTGGCTCCTTAGTTCTTCGACATTTAACAGGGAGGTCTTAATGCTGCAGCATACAATGATAGTTTAGACAATAGTGTGATCCAGTGTTGTGGCAGTAGATTGGGGAGGGCCCTTTCCTGTTTCAACATGACAATGCGCCTGTGCACAAAGACAGGTTTGTAAAAAAAGAATGCTTTTCCAGTTTGGTGTGGAAAAGATTCAAGACCATCAGGAAGGTAACATCGGCCAACAACAGCGATCAATCTCACTAAAGTGACTAAAGGGAGTAAATCCAAATATATTGTACAAGGCCTGTAAAGAAGAATAAAGGCTGATATTAGCATATTAATTACCTTTCTTTTGGAAAAATATGCTAAATAATATATATCATATTTGAATGTGCACATATTTTTGTTCCAGTGTCAGAGATTTGGACATGTTTAACGTAGAATAAAATAAAAGGCACCATTTACAACTGAAAAGCCCCCATTAACATAGCTTTTGTATTTACTATACACTAGGGCAGCAGCTTTTGGCCACACTACACGCTGTGAACATTATATTGCTTGAAGCTCTGTGCAGGCCAATGCTGAAATGAAAATCATTAACATGCCAAGATAGGGTTTTGAATCCATCACAAGAGTACCTTGAATTTAATTAGCATTATTTTACTAGTGTAGAACATGTACATATGTTTGTATGCATTAGTTTATTCTAAATTGATAAGAGTAGGTTTGAATAAAAATCAACATCATAAAGTGATACAAATACAAAAGTGGCCACTACCAGTAGTGAGTTACAAAAACAAGAAAAGTTTCTATAACATTTCCTGCTGTGGTGAGAAAACTCAGCCAAAGAACATATTTTCCCAACTAAGTCAAAAAATCACAGCACACTCTAGATATTACAATAGCAGAAGCAAAACACAAGTCTCCAGTCCACCTTAAAACTCAGCTCTGACAGACTGTTCATACACATTTCCTGAAAACGCCCCGTGGAAGGAGAAACAAAACAAAAAAGGAAAACTCAAGTGACTCCGAATAATAATAATAAGGCTGCCTTGTTTATCCAACGAAGGGGGGTTGGGCATAGACTGAATTCTGCCAAAACTTTTCTAAATTTCCGTTTCCCCCCCCTCACTAAACTTTGTATCCACACTACTGCCTCAATCTCACCGACCCAAGGTCAGCGTCAGTGACCGCCCACGGGAACTGGCAACGCGGCAACAGACCTCCGTGGACCCCGGCTGTATATATTTTTTCTAACATGGGAGTTTGAGTCACTGGCTGAATACACGACGGACCACCACAGACTGTAACAGTACGGATGGAGAAAGCCCGAGGAAGCCTCATAAACAAAGGAGTGAAATAGCCCGAAAAAGTCAACTCAATGAGCGATAAACGCAGTGAAACCATGTTGGGAAACCCAGGGTCTTATGCGAACAAGAAGAGGAAGAAGCCCGTTCTCAAACAGTAAGACTTGTCAGAAACTCAAGTTGTGTGACTTATAAACTTTACTCTTGACTTTTTTTTTTTAAGTTTGTGTCGCTATTCTGAGTAGATATGCGAAAGTATGGGCTTACATTTGGAAGTTAGGGTACAGTTGAGTACGTGAACGCACCATCAAAACAGCGTCACTAACTTTTAGTCACTTACATTAAGTGCTGTAAATTAAACAATAAGGTGGGCCTTAAAATGAATGTGCTTTCTTTTGAAAAGTTGTTACAAATTAGATTCGTTTACAGTCGGTAAAGTATCTGATCAGACGCCGTTGAGAAAATGAAGGTAAACTAAGTTAAGGTAGACTGTAAACTTGTATCATGTCTTCATTAAATATCCATATTTCTAAAGTAAAAAGTTGTGATAAATTAGATTAGCTCACGTTATCACATTAGACACCGTTGAGAAAATGCAAGATAAATGAAGTTACATTTCGACCACATGCTCCTGTAAACTTTTATCATATCTTCATTCATAACTCGAAAGAAAAAAAAGTTGTGATTGAAGAACTTGTAACACACACCCGGTCAAGTGTGGAGGATTATGGTGTGTGCTGGCTTTGTTTCTGCTCTCCTCTGGACCACCTTAAGAATGTGTCTAGCTCGCTTGGATCTGGCATGGATATCTTGCCCTCGCGCATTAATCACAATCAAGTTGGAGAGTCGGCTGCTGCTCTCACGCGATGCTCCAAGGAGGGCGGGGGGGAGGGGAGAGGGCTCGCGGGTTCCGAGTATGTTATTGTAATCTGATATGGCCGTGTGTGTGTGTGTGTGTGTGTGTGTGTGTGTGTGTGTGTGTGTTCTACTCCTTTTATACCCCTCTAGTTTCTAAGTTTGTTCCACAGCAAGCCATGATTTTACAGCTATATAGAACTACTCACATGCTGTATTTGAAGGCTACTAAACAGAAATCCTAGTTATTAGTCCCATAGAGGGGACAGCAAAGGGAAAAGTGTAGACTACAGATAAAAAATAAAGAGGCAAGCACGGATAAAATAAAAAGTATGCATGCAGGGTAGAAAAAGATAGGTAACAGTACTAATAATAGTCATACAAACAATAGAGAAACTGCATTACTTAGGAAGATGGTTTTCAGGATGTACTTCATAATGAAATATACTAAAATACTAGTTAAAAAAATGTTCAGTGCTGGATTATTGATGCATTAAAGTAAGCAGTATTTGAAACGTGGAGTTTGTCCAGTTGCAGGCCTTGTCTCATTACTGCATTATGGTATTTTTTTGTCTAACTATTTGAAAACCATATTGGTAGTGTTGTAGTGTTATTTTTTATCATCAATTATCCCCTAGAATTCTTTCTGGATTATGAAACTTCTCGAAAAAGAGGGGAAAAAAGTCCATAACATTAACAACGGAGGCAGAAGTAAACAATAAACATATATTTTTCTCTGGAGTTGGAGGAGACCAAAATAGAGTGAATATTCAACATTAATCAGCTGACCTAAAGTTTTCTCCTTAAATGTGAAACTTAAAGCAAAATAATAGTATAGTCACGTTGGTCAACTGTTAATTAAGGCATATTTTCTGGTCTAAATGTTAACCAAAGAACGTACCCTCCATCATCGCTCAGACCACACAGTGCTATTACTTGACTATCTATTTCAATCAGGGATTAACAATAGCAAAAACAACTGAATCCAAGTTTGTTTAGATAAGTACTAAATGGAAAACATGTCGCGGCAATGAATGAGTTTTGACCATTTTAGAAAGTGATATTGAATCATATTTTTTAACACAGGTGAGCGTTGAGTCTGGTATAAACATATGTGTGTTTATAAGGGTCTGGAAATGTAGGTATTGGCTGTTCCCAGTGTCATTCCCAAAATAAGGAGGTGGCCTGTGTGCAGCCGTCTGTGGGTCTGAAGATGTGGGGCTGTGCAGCGAGGACTAAGATTTCCTGGACAGCCAGCTGGGCTCAGCTGCACAAAGGCACCATTGAGCCTGACTGTACAACGCTGTGGTCACTACACAGGGGCATTCCACGGGAGATCTGGCCATCCACATTCTGGCTTTTATTACCGAGGACGCCTTCTGTGTATGTTGCCAGTGTCCTCCGCCATGCGTCCAACTGCATGATTAAATGTAAAGTATGTTTACGTGCAACCAGAGAAAAGGTCCTCTGCTCTCACAGTAACTGTTTTAGTCCGTTTGCAAGCAATTTGTGTTTTATGTGTTTAACTGTTGTCTTGTGTCTTTCCTTGTCAAAATGCAAACTCATAACATCCTCATGTCATCACAAGGCGGCCTCGTCGAGGTCTGTTAATGAATGCAGAACTGCCTCAAATTTGATATCCATTAGTCTGTACCCCCTTGCAAAAATAAGTCCAATTGTATAGAAGTCTATGAGAAAATGACCCTACTTCTCACTTGATTAATTATCTCCGTAAACATTTTCCTGACAAGTTTATGGCCTCAATTGCTATAGTTTCAAGTGCTCTTCAATACATCGTGATGTGCATTTTGTAAATGAAGGCCCCACTTGGATTGAAAAAGCTGTTAAAGAAGGGAATGCTGTGGTTCATGGCTTTGTCAGGGTTGTTCAGGGTGTTTTTTGCGTTTTTGTTTTGATCTGCAAAAAATGTCTCGGTGTTCTTTGCTCCACCCTCTTGTGTCACTCTGGTTGCAAGAAAACAAGATTGAGTCCAAAATGTAAAACTCTACAAAACCTGTAGTCTCACAAATTAACTAAACATCAACAGAGGACGGCGATCTATTGCATAGCTTATGCTAATAGTTGGCTGAATAACTAAACAAAACAGACAATTCATCTGGAAGTGGCTTATTCCTTTCTCAGCTTTTTACATTATGGTATTTCAACGGGAACACTCCTGCAAGTTGCTGTGAAAATATGAGTTAATTATTGTGTATACGGCTCATGAAAGCCCCCCCACATCGTACAATGGCAATGTGTGCTTAACACTGAGCAAGTGGATTATGAGTTATAGGCTTTCTAGAATGACTAAGCATTTACTTTAGCAAACAATGGTGTCCTTAATAATAAAGGATAATAAAATTCACCAGTGCAAATGTGTTTTGCACGGTAATCTAAGGGGATTGTGAGAAACGCACACACAGGCAGACGTGCTGATAAGAGGTTTGGCAGGAAGCCAGAACACTCCCGGTGAACAGCAACAAAGTTGCCCTTTGTTCTTTGCCCTTTGTTTCATTTCAAAGACGAGTCTTCACAAATACCAGTCTAACACTCTTACAGGACAAATGTCCCCGTTTGTGAAATAAAACCTGTGTACAGCTAACAAAAGAAAGGTATACATACATATACAATGCGTTATTGTTATGTTATTATCTCATTTAAATGTGAAAGCTGTAATGTTCCTCAAGCACCCTAATGCATAATTATGCCTGTCTGCCTGCGTGGTGGAGCAAGGCAAAGATAAATAAGTCGGCTGTTGCGCAAGTCGTAACGCTGGCCAGCCATTAACCGTTGAAAGTTAGAACCCCGGCTGTTCTGGTCCACGTGTCGAAGGGCCTTAAAGGAAGTAACCTAACCCACAATGCTCCTGATTTGCGTAGGTTTAGGGGAACATGATGCTTAGTACAGAAGTGTTTGCCAAATAAATATAATCTAAATAATGAATTGTGCATGCAGGACACCAAGATAGAAGCACCCCACCCCCCTCTCTTTCCCTATTGGCAACAGAATAGGCTGTTTCTCCTCTCTGGACAGAAAGTTCAGCCCAAACCAATCCCAGCCCGAGAGCTTTTAAAACCTTTGGTGCAAACGGGACCTGAAGCCAGTGTTTGAAGGGCTCTAAAGCATTTGGGGACTGCCCTCTCCCAGAGGATGGCAGCTTCAATGGATCCACGGTGCCCCCGCAGAGTCGCAGCTCACACACAAACATGCATAGAAACTTCTGCATCCAATTCTCCAATGTGTATCCACATGTTTCTAACCCTCTTCCACATTTATTGTTTCTGCCGGCACAGCTGAATAGATCATTTAGTTGTCACGCTATGGCCTCTGTATATCTCCGAAGCTCCCCTGGACACAGCTAATGTAGCAGTGTCTTGTCAACGTGATCAGATTCTATCGGTCCTTGATGTTTCTATGCTTTCATGCTGCCTCTTAATTTAGTTTTATGCTGTGTGATGCAACTGGAGAGCGGACTTGACCACATTTCCTGTGTCTTTAACCAGGGTAGTTTTTATCTCAGCATGAGCATACAATACAAGTCAACTGTTAAGGAAACCCACTCATCATCTTTGTTTTCTACATTCATGGACAACATGTGTTTTGTGTGAGTTGTCAATGCTATTTTTTACTTCTCTGGAAAGCTCTTAGGCCCGCTTTTGTAAACCGCCCTACTTATTCTCGAGCAGCCAAACGTGTATAGAAAGCACGCTTTTCCTACTTTTGATCCGCAGAGTCATCCCTGTGGGTCTGGCTGACGCTCCGCCTGCCTCGAGCAGACACATGTGTGTCAGTGTCATCACTGAGAGCTACATGGGGAGCCTTGACCCTGAGGCAGAGGTGATTGGGTTCAGATCTCTACTCTTGATCTTGAGATAAGTTAACTAAATACAAATCTACTGTAAGGATGAGTTAAAACATCTGCCTCTCTCACAATGGCCGTCCTGATGTCTGTTACTCAACGCCGTGATCCATAGCAAATCAAGGTGGACAAATGGTGCTGAATGCTGGCTTTTGTCTCCTCGAGGCATTTCTCGAGAGTGAGATCAGTGCTGCTCTATTTCGGAGACGGTGCAGCTCGGGTCTGAAGCCAGCAATCAAGTTCAGGCTGCATTCCCTGCAGACTCTTCAGTGGCAGAGGAGGACACGTTATAGCCTATCATTAGCCAACGTTTCGGTAAAGAGTGAAATTCAGGGAGGAATTTCGCCGCCTGAAACGGCAGACATGCTTTGGTAGTGATAGACCTGGATAAGCTGTTTATGCTTAGCACGTGTTTCAGGGCTGAAACCAATTGATTTAATGTTATCAGATTTGGCGGACAGATCCCTTATTGGTTCGTGTTAATACATATGTATAGAAATCTGTACCTAATGTTTTAGAGTTACTCTTGAACACATAACGAACGAAAGATCTTGTTTGCTCAACTCAAATGTCTTTTAGGGTTTAATGAGTGACGAGTGATGAGCTAACGAACATTAGCATACAAAGTAGTCAGAACTCCTAAAGAACAAATAATACTTATTTCTGAGTGCTGACAAGTTTACAGATGTATTGTAATCGTGGCTCGTCTGTCATTGTCATCATACCACGGATTTTGAAAATACATTTGTCTATGCATGTTAGCACTCTCAGATGATACCCTGCTGTTCGGTGCTCTTTTTGAATACATATTCTTTCAGTGCAAAGATCCTAATTGTAAACAGACTAAATAAAACATACAGATTGATTCTTGCTAAGTATTGATTGTTTGATGCTTTGAGTGCAGTCTCAACCACACAGATTGAAATCCAAATCAAATGTATTTATATAGCAGTTTTCATACACAATAGGTGACGCAAAGTGCTTCACAAACCAAAAGTAAAAACCAAACGGTCATTGAGGGGAGGCAATGATTGGGTTTCTGCATATGCACATGCATTTGGACAGAATCAGTCTACACTTCTGCTGTCGTCAATGTGGACTTATCAAAGATAAGTAAACGCCTACAATCAGTCTCATGCTTAATAAATGATCAGTCTGACTGACAGTCGCCAATGGAGTTTATTGACCTCCATAATTCATATTTCATAACATTAATTGCTTTCCCAGTGCAAACAGAGAAGCTATTACATTCATTCAATACGTGGATTAAAGACATGTGTTTGGCAGAGGACATGGCACTTGGTTTGTTCGATAAACGTGGTTAAAGTACACTATGGGCCTTGCTTATTAACATCACATTCGTCTCATTTGCTGAATAACCTTGTTATCTCGTTAGACCCCACCCACCCGCACGCACGCGCGCACACACACACACATACCATGTATACATCACTTCCGGGGACATTACATTGACTTACATGCATTTCCTGGAGACTTATCCTAACCTTAACCATAACCAACACATGCCTAACCCTAACCCTAACAAAGTCTTCACCCTAAAATTAATGATCCCCCTTATGGGGACCTCCAAGTTGTCCCCATAAGGGAGGCGAGTCCCCACACGTGACTGTGTAGACAGATTTAGGTCCCCACAAGTATAGTAATGCCAGGCCACACACACACACACACGCCACACACACACACACACGTCACACACACACACACACACACACACACACACACACACACACACACACACACACACACACACACACACACACACACACACACACACACACACACACACACACACACACACACACACACAATGACTAACTCATGTTAACTTTGGTACTTAATTAAATCAATTAAAAAAAATGAACGTAATCAGTCGCTGACACTTTTGCAGAGATGTTTAATTTTGTTTCATCTCATTTATATTTTTGCATTTTGATACTAAGCAGACTAAACTAAGAATGATGAGTCAGTCATAAATGGGATTTGATACACTCTATATCTTAATGCTCTCATAGTTTGGTGCACCATGTCATCAGATGCTTATCGTACTCTGAGACGTATCCTTCCTTATTTCCTGTCAGTAATGAACTGCCATGTTCATATTAGCAGTAAGTGTTTTTCTCAGCAGGTCTGTAGTGGAGGAATGACGACAGTTGTTATGTGTCGTCCCGTCCCACCCTCTCACTGACACTTGGTTTCTCTCCCGGTGTAGCATGTGTGTCTGATTTGTGAGTAATGAGTCCTCGAGCCATGTAACTTTGCATGTTGCACTGGAGCATGGGTGGTCTCAGACCCCGTCGCCCTTAAAGTGAGAAACAGGCAGAGCAAATAAAGACGCTGTCATGTTGAAAAATAGTTTCCATTTTGAAAAACGACATAAGTGGTCAATGGAATGACTTGTGGTAACGTTGTATATTTTGCATGCTGGTGTCTCTGCTATTTAGTCTTGGCTGAAGATTGTGTCCTTGAGGAAAAGAATCATGCTATTGTTTTCAAGTTGAGAGGAGAATATCTTTTAGCTTGTCCATCTTTCTCAAGAAAAAAGCTTTTCTCGCAGATGCTAATGTTAGCTTAAGCAGCTAAACTGCAAAAGTGTCAATGGTTTTATTAGGACTCAGATATCCAAAGTTTAACATTACCAGTAGTTTCTCTTTATTAACAGGGTTGGTAGATTTCTTTTATTTAATGTTTTGCTTATCAATTCCATTTTACTATACAAAAACAAAAGTTAAGTAAGAAGTTGAACATCACCTTTTGTTGTTTATTTTTTTATGAATAACTATTTTATAATGTTAGGTTTGGGATGCTTCCTTTTCTCTTGCTACATGTCCACTTAGTCCACGACTGCAAAGACTACATTTAGGGGTTTTATTCGCTTACTTAGCTGGCTGGCTATGTTGTGATTGGTCAACCGCTGAGAGATGTCCCGCCCCTTAGCCTATCACATTCAATCTGTTGGAGTGCCAGCCAATAGAAGCGTGAGTGTTACGTAGTGATGTCTCTATGTTACAGAAGTAGACAAAGGAGTCCAATGGAGGCGTTTCAGGCGGTGTTGTCGGGGAGAAAAACTTCCTTTGGAGGGAAGTTTGGGATTTTAGCCTTTGCAGACCATTTTCATGGAAAGGGAAAACCCCAAAAAGCACATTAGAGCCTCTTTAAAATCCGACTTCAGCTTCAAAAAGTTGATTGACCATATATCAAACATATCAATCATATGATTTAACAGCACGGGACATTCAAAAACAATGCTACTTCCTGTTTCTATACCAGCGAGTTTCTATCTGCTATTTATAGAGTCAAGCTAACTTGACAAGATGAAACCTTTAATTGTTGTTTTGATCAAAGCTAAATAAGGATCTTGTCATTTCTTTAAAACAAGGTCAAGTTTTCTTTCATGTGGCTTTGACAGCATTCCTGTATCTTAAGTCAACATTGGAGCTATGTCCTGTTGACTCACCTGAACTACAGTGTGTATTAGTCACTCACAGATGTAATGGCTGCATTTTGATTCCCTTAGTATGTTTGAAGCTGTTTGATGCGTTACTAAAAGTACACGTGGCTTATGTTTAATTGCATGTGTCACAATGCACACCGCACCAGATGGTATGACTGGCACGGCCGGTTGGCCAGGCCTGAACTGAATCAGAGTCTAATCTCAATGAACTCTTCAATTACTTACCATGTGTTTTATGTTCACTCTGCAGAAAGAAGCAGCCTGAAAGAAATGAAGTTGTTAAATCAAACCCTTCGAAGCGCCACCGGGATCGGCTGAATGGGGAGTTGGACCGGCTGACGGAGCTCCTGCCGTTCAACGGGGACATCCGCTCTCGCCTGGACAAACTGTCGGTGCTTCGCCTCAGCGTGGGTTACCTGAGGGCGAAGAGCTACTTCAGAGGTGAGCATCGACCTGGGTCCTGTAGCAGCCAGCGCTACAACAATCATTTAACTGATCTGAGCGAAACATATGCAAAGGTTAAGGCTGTGCATCCGACAGCCACGCCAGGAATGAGAAGCATGCAGGAATCTGGTTTTCGGAAACAACACGTCCTGAATACTTGTAATGCCACCCTTTCACCTAGCAACACTTACAATAGGCTCCATAACAAAATAGTTATGGATGTGGAGAAAGTCAACACTATGAGTTGATTAATCTTGCAGACATCCTGGCTGTGAAAGCCGGATTAATCATGATGTGTGATTCAATTAGTCACGCACATGACATCTCCACCACCCGCAGATTATGTTGCTGTTGTTGTCTTTGAGTCAAACAGACTTTTTAGTCGAGGTGTTGGCAGACTGGCTGCTGAGTAAGCTGCCTGGTTGCCTCTGGCTTCACAGAGGTTGTTAAAATGCATGTGTCTCGCTTCGTTGCTTTTTTAAAACATTTCCTGTGCATTGTTTAGCCTGTGGCATCTTGTTGTTTGACCTGTTGCACTGACTTTCTCCTTCAACAAAAACCCTGAATCTCACATGAATTGGTGGCTAGATAGTTAAGTAATGTGCACGCAAGATAGACATCTTTATAGTCGTATTATCTTACACATATCTTTACAGCAGTTGCTTCATCACTACAGCAGCCGTCCGTCTATAATGTATATTTTACAACCTGTTATTACACAGCTAGTTTAACATGGCTAGCGGTGAAAGACAAACCTAAAACAGGCAAAATAAATCAAACCGTGTGAAGCTGCAGACTGTAATGAGCCATGTTGTCGTTGTGCACTGTGAACATCCAGCATGAAGGGACATTCCAGCGCTGCTTGTTCTCACACCCTTTTGCCTACTTCTTGTCTAAGCAGGCGAGATAGACTCAAGTACTCATCTTTTTAGAGAGCAGTTTCAATAAAGTGTTTTTATCACTTAGCATTTCTAACATATAATAAACTCTCCCCCAGCCTTGAATACCTGTTTTTGCGGTATGTTTTCCTCTTGATAGATTCGAGTTGGTATAAATAATCAGCTATTTATTTCCCAAGGATGTGTCCTAGATCTCTCTGAGATGTTTAACATGCAGCTGGTGGATAACAGGAACTATAACTCATAGGTAGTTTTGGCTTGATCCGAGTAAAGAAATGTTTTTTTGAAAAGTTTGCCAAAAGTAAGTCCGCTTATCTCTCTCTGTTCTTTCATTACCATGTACACAATTTATGACATTCAAATAAGTGGTTGTGAATCATCAAAAAAAGCTATTTTTCCATACAAGGAATGTTCTACATGGTTTTTCCTCTTCTGTATTTATATGTAGACAGACAGCACATGTGTAATATCAGCGGAGTCATGTCAAAGTCCCATCAAACACCTGTTTGTTCTATTCAGCCTTTAACATTTGATCGATGCACAGACCATGCATTTCTCACACACTCTAACATGAGGATAAATGGGGAACATGCAGTCATTTGTTATCTTCACACATACTTCACACAGTGCCAAAAAAGCGCTATGAAAAGAAGTGCAAATTAAGATGAGGTTATTTCTAATATCTGAAGTGCAGCTCACACCCCACGCTATTTACATTCCAAAAAAGAACAACATGTGCACGAGGCTTTATGAATGTGATGAAAGGAATGGTATGAAATGTTCTGGTTTAATACAAGCCTTAAATGTTGTTGTGCAGAAGCCAATGCTGCGTTCACACCGGACGCGATGCGAATATTCGCTCCAATCGCTCAAGTTTCACCGCGGCTTGCAGTTTGTTTTATCCCGTCATTCAAAACATACCGTTGACGCGCCGCGCCGTTGACGGACAGTTGAGGTTGTTTACACTGCCATGCAAGATCGTTTTGGTTATTTCTGTCCTTGACTATGGAGGATATAACAACTATTGCTGCTTTGTACCTTCTGTGGAAGTCCTACAAACGTAGCAACAAACGCCGTGTCTGGGTTCTTATTCTCCGCTCCTATTTGTTGCGGTCCCGGTAGACATAGGCTACGACATTGTATCGTAAATGTCCGGGAACCCACTCACAGCCACAACGAGCATCTCTTCCATCGTTACAACTGATCAACAGCAGAACGTCAGAACGTCAGAGGGAATCCCAACGCTGATTGGCTTTCGAGAGAACGCGTCACGTGAATTTGACGCTCGAGTTGAAAAAATTGAACTCTCGCGTTTGACCCCCTTCAAATCGCCTCAATCGCGTGATTCGCGCCGCGTCCACCGCTTCATGCGCACCGTCGGAGCGAATTCATGTCTGTCCGCGTCTCTGCATTGACTTTACATGTAATCACGCTGCCCCCAAAAATCGCATCGCGTCCGGTGTGAACGCAGCATAATGCTGCTGGTCTTGAACCCTCCATGGTAATTCGAATTACTTTAAAAACGTCTTAATATGCTTTTTTGGGGGGGGGGTATTCCCTTTCCTGTGTTATATAGGTTTCTGTGCATGTTAATGGTCTGCAGAGGATTCAATTCCAAAGTTCACACCAGAGTGTCGTCACTATGTAACACTTGCGCCTCTATTGGCTAGCGCTCCAACACATTGTACGTGATAGGCTAAGGGGCGGGACATCTCTTAGGGGTTGACCAATCACAACAGAGCCGGCCAGCTAACCAATCAGAGCAGACTGGGATCTGGTTTCAGACAGAGGGTGAAAAGAGGTGCTGCAGCACAGGCACTATGAGAAAAATAATGATCTTTTTGAACATTAAAGCGTGGAGAGATGTCCCAGGAGAGACACAGAATAAAAAGATATATGAAAATGAGCGTGATATGTCCCCCTTTAATAATGACAGACTACTGCCCTCCTCATTTAACTATATTATTATCCTACTGTTCTAAATGTAATTTATTAGCTTTAGTCAAAGTCAACCTAAATGTTGGCTCATGTTTTTCTCATAGAAAAGATTTGTTAGTTTTTGAAAGTGTGTGCTAATTTCAGGGTTCGTACGGTCATTGAAAACCTGGAAAAGTCATGGAAATTGAAAATGCAAATTCCAGGCCCTGGAAAATTTATGGAAAACAATATTTTTCCCAAAGTTTTGGAAAAGTCATGGAAATTTAACTAAAGTTGCGTCAAATATAATTTACATTTTATCTAATTGCCGAAATAATCTGCGGTCGCGAGCTGTTATGTGCCATCATGACGCGCATGGTATTATTTTTTAATATATGAAGCGTGAGGTGTGTGCTCGAGTCTTCCTGCCTGTCGGGCCGGCTGAACTCTGCTGGTCCGGGATGAGGGTCAGCTACATTATCTACGGTGTGTTCGTTAACTGTGCGGAGTCACTGTGCGTGATGTGAACTGAAAAGTTTTTCTGTCGCAATATTATTTAAGGAATCGTTGAGCTAGCTAGCTAGCATACATTGTCACTATCTGCTAACGTTAGCTTTAGCCTTCGTTTTCTAATAGTTTTTTTCATAGGCTATAAACAGAGGTGGTATAAGTATAGATATTTACGAGAGTAGAAGTACTCAGATCTTGTACTTTAGTAGAAGTACTCAGATATTGTACTTAATAAAAGTAGAAGTACTCAGATATTGTACTTGAGTAAAAGTAGAAGTACTCAGGTCTTGTACTTGAGTAAAAGTACTCAGATCTTGAACTTGAGTAAAAGTAGAAGTACTCAGATCTTGTTCTTGAGTAAAAGTAGAAGTACTCAGATCTTGTTCTTGAGTAAAAGTAGAAGTACTCAGATCTTGTTCTTGAGTAAAAGTAGAAGTACTCGGATCTTGTTCTTGAGTAAAAGTAGAAGTACTCAGATCTTGTACTTGAGTAAAAGTAGAAGTACCAGAGTGTAGGAATACTCTGTTACAGTAAAAGTCCTGCATTCAAAATGTTCCTCAAGTGAAAGTATTAAAGTAGCGACAGTAAAAGTAGTCGTTGTGCAGATTGGTCCATTTCAGAATAATATATCTGATATGTTTTATAATGATTGATCATGAAAGTGTTCTCAAAGCTGGTGAAGGTGCAGCTAGTCTGAATGACTTTGTAGACTGCAGGGTAGCTGGTGGATTTACTCCAGGTGGAACTAAAGTCTGATTTAACACTTGACCATATTTCACACCATTCATCCACATCTGTGAAGTAACTAAATGTATTAAATACATGTAGTGGAGGAAAAGTACACCATGTACCTCTGAACTGTAGAGGAGTAGAAGTATACAGTAGCAAAACATTGAAATACTTAAATAAAGTACAAGTATCTCAAAATTGTACCCAAGTATAGTACTTGTTGAGTTTATGAACTTAGTTACACCAGTGGTTATACAGATAGAAAGACTACGCCTTGCAGAGCCATGAAAATACATTTTCAAAATGCTCAACAGTGCTGCCAGAATTATAAACTGACTGCTACACAATTAAAATAAATGCTTTTATATATTTCTATTAGATGTGACTCTTTGGCGTTTCTGTTATTATTAACACTGCTGCTTTAGTTGTTCTGACTGCTAAAATCCTCTGTTCCTCATTTTAAAGCCGATATTCCGTGGGGTCGGGGGGCTCGGGTCCTTGTCACCTTTGTCATACCTGATGAGTTTGCATCCCTGACTACAGCGTGGATAAGCTAGTAAGCTAGTAAGCCTACTATTTGATTTGTTTCAGATAGGCACTATGTTTCATATGCAGACCTTATTTTCCTGTTCCATGTTCAAATAAACCATTTTCAGTGGTCATTTTTTTTTGGTCATGGAAAATTAGGTAAAGGTCATTGAGAGGTCATGGAAAAGTCATGGAAAATCATTGGTCATCATTTAAATTACATGGTGGTCATGGTGCATATCTAATCCTTGTTGGTTGTGAATGCAGTGATGCATCAGCTGACTGGTCTCTTGATCACAACTACACTTTAAAACTGTGGGAATCGCTGACAACAACTGCAACATGTTTTATATTCACTGGTTCTTTGACGAACAATGACCTTCATTGTAAAAACTCAACGTTAGCCTCTCACTGCAGATATAGGACTCAGTTTGTTCACGGCAGATATCTCCCAGCAGTTTCTCAGTGTTTATGCCCTGACGAGTCTTCACCCTCTCCTTGAGCTCATTTGACCACAGCGATATCAGGCACGCTGAGAGTGTGTCTGTGCCCTGTAGCAGTGGAGTGCAGGATCAGAATCACATGTCGCATCACACAGCCCATGTGCAGCCCATCTCCCCATAAATAACGCTGCTTTGTCACGGTGGATCTTTGCTTACTGGAGGCCGTTTCACACGTTTAGTTTATGTTGCTGTCACAGCAGGAAATGATATGTTCTGCTTCTCATTGGTTTGTGTAATACATGTCAAATGATCCAGTGATGGCTAATAGTTAGACAGATACTCAAGGTCAAATGCGTTGCTAATACTGGATCATTGTTCGCTTTTGTTTTGACTATTTTCTTCTAGTTTTTCTTGCGTACGAGCCTTGTTGGTCATCGGACTCCATTAAGAGATGCTCATTGTTGTCTGAATAACGACGCAGCACTCTGCAGGCTGTTAGCTGGAAGAACAGGAAGTGTGTTTTGGCTTTCAGAGCATCGATAAAAAGTGAGAAAACAATGGAAGAGGTCATGACATTAACAGAACATCTCTGGTATGTTACGGGTGATAAAGGGCCATTAATGGTTCAGTGTGTTCACATGCCCTTTTTACAACATGGACTGTAAAAAGGTTCTGGTGCTTATCACTTTAACTCACAATACTGCTTTACCAATTTCACACATAAAGGTCAGCTTCCCAGTCATAAGGAGCGCTATCCAGCCTGTGATCAAGGGATAATGCCCTCTTTGTCCGATACAATTATTTAAGCTTTATCAGCAGATTTTAGTTACAAACCGGGAACATTCATTCGCAAAGTTGTTGATGTTCCTGGCAGGGAAAGTTTGCTTTTGGTAATATCTTTTCAAATGTAGAATGAATGCTTATCTCTGCTCCTTTCAGTTTGTACTATTCTGCCTTCGACCTGTGTCTCGTGAGCCTTCGAACTCTATGGAAATAAATCAATATACTACGCCCTTAACTGCATTATCACGTATGTGACATTTCCTCTGATTACTGACAGTCAGGGGGTCAAATCTGGGTCACACACATCAGCCGGCCCTCATGACACTCCTCCTGACCTGAGAGGGGGGAAACCCTGTCTGGCTACCATGGGATGACTTTAAAGTCATTTAAAACGTTGTAGAGAAAGAGTCCATGTGTGGGTGAGAAAGAACAAGAGAAAGCAGACTTAACTCGTTATTATGTATTGTAATTATATGGTTTAGCAGTAAATTGTAGCACTGCAGACTTGAGTCTCTACTAATGGTGCGTTTCCACTGCAGGCCTCGCTCGGCCTCGCTCGGCCTCGCTCGGTTTGGTTAGGCCTTATTAGGCCCGGGTCACTTTAATGCTGCGCTTCCATTAGAGTTTTGGAACTGGGGTAGTTACTATAGTAACGCAGTGTAGGCGGAGCCGTGACGTCATCTTCAATGAGAGCCCCAGAAAAACAACACAGCCGTTAGCTCTTAGCACTCAGAGCTCACAGCTCCTCATATCTGTTCAGAAACTAGACAACAGTTAAACAAGTACAAACCACAGACTGCCTGTGTCATGGAGAATACAGTCGCTGGTTTATTTATGTCTGTATGCCGTTGTTGTGAGTGTGGACGGTCGGAGCATATATAACGATAGCTTAGCCGATCTCCATTCAGAAAACACGCATTTTAAAAGGGTTCTTCGCCTGCCGTCTGTCTGCAGACTTGTCAAAGCATTAATTCATGGTTTTTACTAACCGGTATCAGTATGTTGTTACTTCGGCATTATTTTGAATTTGAAACGTGTATTACAATTAAATCACGGGCCTGAAAAAAGGTGAAAAAGTTGCCCCGGGCCAAAACTAGGCCAAGTGGAAACGCAACCAAAAACGGGCCCCGCACGGCTCGGCACGCTTAAAGCGAGCTACCTGCTGCAGTGGAAACACGCCATAAGAGTCAAATTAACTCACGATAGTCGCGTCACATGAAAAGGCGGTTGTCTCCCGCATAAAGGTGATGGTAGGGTGTGGATTAAAACAGAATGCACCTGAATGTTTGTACACATAAACGCACGTCACATGGACACACAGCCGGTATCCCCCTGTCCTATAGGCTCTGTGATCCCTACTTGTGATATGATATGCAGAGTTGACCATGCCAACTGTCCCCTTATGTGTGACGCGGCTGTTTGGTAAGCGCACAATGGAAGCCAACAACAGTGTGTTGTTCCCCATTGGGTGGGACATTGGGTTCAATAAAGTCATCAACAGATTTGATGAATGTAATGTTATTTCCAACCATGGTGTAGATTTCTCAGATACTGAAGATATAATTTCAATCAGGAGAGACGGTTTGATGTAAGAATACATATTTATTGCCAGGAATACACAAATGAATGTAACAGAGTTTTGACGATTAGGCCCCGTTGTGCAGGAGTATCATTCGGGAGGGGAGAACCGATCCGATGAAACCCCCCGGGGTCTAGACACTGGTGGTGGAGAATGGATAGTTAGGTCCGGTCTGAAGGGGAGGGGCTTAGCTTGACCCTGGATACAGAGGGACAGGAGGGGGATAGGGGTGGAGGAGGGTCGCGTCGAGTCACCTGAAATGACAGCTGACAGAGGGGGGGGGCAGATTTAAAAGGTTTAGCGGAGCACTATGATAGGCTTGTGAGAATAGAGCGAAGTGATTGGTTGAGCTGGGAGTGACGCCCCCGATCACTTATTGAGAGGAGAGAGAGTAGTGACGTAGCTTAGTAAATGAATGAGTGAAGAAGGTCTTCCTGGTTGAACTTGCGCTGAGCTTCATTTGTCCTGGTGTAAACCCTGAAAGTGCTAAACAAATCTAATGATGTACTCTTATAATAAGATTAAGGTGATTTGCATTAGGGCTGCAACTAACAGTTATTTTCTTTGTCAATTCATCTGTATAAATGCCTCTCTAAATCCTCTAAAGTTTGTTTTTCAGCCTAAAATCCAAAGATATTCAGTTTAAAACAAAGTAAAACATATCAAAGCAGGAAATCTCAATATTTTACAGCCTGAAATAACGTTTTTGCATGAAAAACAACTTAAAACAATTATTTAATTATTCAAATAGTTGGCGGAAATTGGTCCTTTAACTTCAAATCTTGTGTAAATAAGCATAAAAGTGATTGGAAGTCCCAGTTGTTTTGTGTTTCAAGTTTTTATTTGAACATCTAAGCGAGCTTAAATCTGAAAATAAGAGATCTGAATTGATGAACATAATCAAGTCATTATCTTGTGCTTCCTTCTGGTGGCATAGATGGTACTGATGGTCACAAACAGATATGTGCATGACATGGGACGTACCATTTGTTGCTTCATAAAGTGAATTATATACGATTCGCACTGTAAGAAAGAGTACAACTCTCCAGGGGTGTCAAACTCAAGGCCCGGGGGCCAAATCGGCCCACCACTTCATTGTATGTGGCCCACAAGAGCTCGCAAAGAATATAATACGTTTATTATAAGGTTACATGTCGCTATACAGGAGCACGTTGCCCATAAACTACATGTCCCACAATGCATCTCATTTTGTGAGATGCGCACCGAAGAGACTTGCAATTACTTGTCTTCTGCTTTCAGTTGTAGTTAATAATGAATTATTACCCTATCCAATAATAATCCAATGCAGAGGAAATATTGTTAAATAATACATTATTTGATATATATTATATATATATTTATCTATGTATATTTATATAGTCTTAAAGTTACCACCGGCCCTTTGAGTGCAACCATAATTCTAATGTGGCCCGCGATGACATTGAGTTTGACACCTGTGCTCTAAAGGGTGAGTATCCTCTTCTTTGCTGAGACGGACTGCCACACGTTAAAGAGATGGAAAGACTAAAAGGACCAAAATGCTACGGAGTCAGGATCATAGGATGAGGAAACTTCGGAGGACAATAATCTGGCTTTGATGTAAGAATGGCTAATGTTTGTTTAAAGAAACACAATGACACTGACATGACAGCCAGAGTCATTGTCTAATCGCCGGGCTCTAAACAAAAGCCAGCAGTGGAGGCACATTACAGGGAAGCTCAGTTCTGCTAAGTGTTAAAAGAGTTTGTTTGAAGACGTCTACATGGCTTAGAGGTACAATCACTGGATCCATACAAGGTTATAGCGTTTCACCTAAAAGGACCTCTGGTGAGAAATAGAAGAACCACACGTACACACACAGCTGTGCAGCATGATAAGCTCTCCACTTCCTCTGTAAAGACCATTTCAACACAAGCCCAGTTGCAGTTGTGTAAAGTTGTAGAAGGTAATGTGCTCCATGATGAGTAGCAGTGTATAGATACGGATCGTTGTATTGATTCAATGAAAAGTTCTCAACAAAAACATCGATTTTTCCTCATCGTGCTCGTTATTTTGAAATTCCAGTGGAACGTCTGTGTTACAAATTCATTTCAAGCTACCTCCTTCCTTAAACTTGAGAAAAGGGCACTTTGTAGTAAACAACAAGAGCTAAATGTATATTATTTTAATACAAATGTTGGTTGTTTTTCATTTTTTGGAAGAGTCCAGTAATAAAATTGTCAAATCATATTTAAGTAGCTTTTTGTAAATGGATCAAAACGGACATTTGATATTGTTTAATATCGATTGAGTCAAATGCAATCCAAGTCCTATTGTGTCTGACTTTGTTCTATCATATATTATTGTATTGCAGATTAAGAATCGTACTTTTCTGTCATGATAAATCTGCGGTTAACACCCCTCATGTTTCATGACAATGCTTCTATCCAGATGCTGGGTTTCCCGTCTGTTCTATATGTCTAAGGGAGATCATCATGGCTGCCTCTCAGGGGTTATCCCAGTCTAAACATAAACCTAGGATGGGTGTTCATGTGTGGGCATGCCTAGAATGTAAGATAATGATCTCGTACATCATTACGGAAAAGAAAAGGCTTTAGAGAAAGGAACAAACAAAAGCAATTTAAAGGAATACGAGGGAGATTAAAGACCTGATAATTAAACAAGCTATTTATGGCCGCCTCGAAATGTCAGTTCTTTTGGAGGGAGCTGGACGGTTAGCCTCATCGCGTGACATTATGAGGCAATACTGGATATTATGAAAGGCTTGTGGCTCACTGCTGTTGAAAAATGTGGACTTGCTTTCCAAGTTCCTTGAAAACATCCAGGGCCTGTTAGCAATCACCGTTGATGTGGTAACGCTGTATCATGTGCTATAATTTGATATAATTTGGTATTTGGGATATCTGAATCATGTATGCACACAGCCGTACACATGCCCCTCGTGTAACAGAAGGAATAAAGAGGTAGGAACAACGTTTGAAGTTCTGGCAAACCTTTGGACGAGAGTATCCGTACAGGGAAGCCCATTCTTGTTTGTTAGTGAATGCTTATGGGCTCATTTTGTTGTGTGTACCTATACATGCCCTCATCATAACTCACCTGTCAACTCGGTATAACACTGTGCGCGAGGAGGACATCTCTGGGGTGACAGAAGACGCCTGTTGGCTCTTGATTCATGACTCCCCTTTCAGAATGTCGTGAGAATGCAAGCAACCACTGGGAGACAGATTTAATCATGTTTTTATTTTTTCCAATTTCCATTCTCTGGAAGGTTTCTGTCCCCGTCTCTCTCCAGCTTCAACAACCACAGCGCTACATCTCCCTTCATATCCAAACTCGTCTTGTTCCCCCGGTCCCCCTCTTGGCTGGAGCCACGATCGCCCACCGAGACTTTCTGCGACATTTAGAGTCTTCCCAAAAACGCTTGTGTTTGTTTACGTGCCGAAACGAAATCAGCGGTCTTCCCACTCAACGTTCGGTCGGAGGGCCAGAAACACGGAAGATGTTTTATTGGATTTATTTAAGGACGGATCAACATCTGCCAGGGTTCAGACGGAGAATATAAACAGGGCTCGTTATCCGGGAGTGTACATTAGCTTTCAGTGTTGATCATTTGCATATATTTCAGGACTTCCAATATCAACATTCAAGTACTCGCCATCCGTGAGTACTGGGACAACATAAACACATACACATGAAGTCAATGCACGTAGTACACATGTTGGATACTTTGTGTTCTACTGAGTTAATAAGTGAATATATACATCGTATAAAAACATCATGTTGAAAAAGTAGCTAGTGTCAAATAAATGTGGAATAAAAAGTTAAATATTTACTTCGGAGTAGAAAGTAGTATAAAATGGTACCTCAAATTGCAATTAAGTGCAGCACTTGCGTGAACGTACTTAATTACTTTACACCACTGTGCACACGGTCCTTCCCTCTCAGAGCTTTAACTCTCGCAGAGAAGACTGATAAGAATCATGTTAGTG